>NC_080419.1:62727539-63027539 GCF_029873635.1 Malania oleifera
AGGCTTGGGTCAACAGTTGACCAAGGCCTTGGTCGACTGAAATAGGTAGTACCAACATTTTGACCATCTAGTTGACCAAGCCAGTTTTGTACTCTAACTACCTGGTCGACCGAGGGTCCTTGGGAAAAATCCCAACGGTCTAGTCGACTGAACCGGCTAGTTCAAATTGGCCTGGTCAACCAAACTTCATAAATTTGAGAGATCGCCTTCTCCTGGTCGACCGAGGCATTAGTTCAAAATCCCCCTAGTCGACCGAACCATATAAGACCTGGTCGACCGGACCTCTCGGGTTGCACCTAATTTTTTACAGCAATTAAAATCTTTAAACAGGGTTAAAATGTTTTAAACGTCATTAAACTTTTCTAAAAAAACCCTAATAGGTCCCCAAAGGTCAAAAATTCTAGTATGTCTGTATATACTCTTTCATTTGAGAGAATTAAGGATTGATTAGCAAAAACAAAAAAAATCCAATTTCTCTCTCAAGCTAAAGACTCCCTACTGCTCATACTATTTCCAAATCCACTCAAACTTACTTTCTTACTTCTTTGTATCTTTTGTAAGTGTATTGAGTGCATTCTTTTAGAGGTTTGCTCTCGTATTTCGTGAGTGCTTGAATCGATTTTTACAAGAGCATAACCTAAGCATTCTCAGGAGGCTTTTCTAATAAGCCTACCCTTAGAAGGCTTGTGGTGAACTTCCGAGTATTGCATTCTCATTGCAATATCTTTGGAAGTTTGTATTTGTTTTTGGTTTGCAAAAACATTTTTACTATTTGTGAAAAGATATTTGTGTCTGTTACCTTAATCTTTGTGGCAATATTTATTAAAGTATATATCATTTGCTGAATACAAAGATTATCTATTTTGCAATCCAAGCATATACATATTCATGTGATTGAGATATTCTTCTGATTGATATTCTTGAGGCTCACTGGATATTCTGTGTGAACACACTTGATTGAAACATTTTGAAATACACATATTGTTATTGATACTCTCACATACTCACTACACTGATAGCAAACATATTTGAGAGTTGAGATATCTAGACCACACAGAGCTTACATTTTAAATCATCTGTGGTGTTTGTGATTGTGCACATTTGGGGTACAAATTTGCTTTACGTGAAATCACCCTTATATTGTACCGTTTGATTGTATATCTGAGAGATTCCAAGCATGGCCTGAGGGAGCGGTAATCCAGCTCGATAAGGATTGGTGTAAAGGTTGAGGTCAGCCCTGTGTTAATTTGACCTGGTTTGTATAGGTGTCGCTCCACCCGTTTAAGTTAGCAAGTTATTGTGATAATCCTTGTGCTGGTTAGCCAAGGCAGGGACGTAGGCAGTTGGCCGAACCTTGATAACATATCTGTGTGTCACCCTTCTCTTTACTGCTTTCTAGTGCTTGTGTAATTGATTAAACTGCTTTATCTAATTTCTGATATTACTTGCACTAGATTGACCATAGAATTGTGAACCTACTACTGTTAGGAGGAATACCTAGGGGATAGAATTTAAAAATACCAATTCACCCCCCTTCTTGGGATCACGGTAAAGCTAACACCTCCCACAAAGAATTTAAATTATACCAAATGGATGTTAAAAGTGTTTTCTTGAATGGATATATAAATGAAGAAGTTTACGTTAAACAATCTCTAGGTTTTGAAGACACAAAAAATCCCGATCATGTATTTAGATTAACTAAAGCTTTGTATGGTTTAAAACAAGCTCCTAGAGCATGGTATGAAAGGTTGAGTAAATTCTTACTAGACAATAGTTTTTCAAGAGGAAAGGTAGATAGTACCTTATTTATAAAATCCAAAAACAAAGATATGCTTATAATTCAAATCTACGTCGATGATATAATATTTTGCTCTACAAATGAAGAATTATATAAAGAATTTGCAAAATGAGTTTGAAATGAGTATGATGGGAGAATTGAATTACTTCCTAGATTTACAAATAAAGCAAGCTAAGAATGGAACATTCATTAATTAATCAAAATATATAAAATATATGCTCAAGAAATTCGATATGGAAGGATGTAAACCTATAGGAACCCCAATGAGTACCTCAACAAGTCTTGACAAAGATGAAAAGGGAAAACCAATAGATATAAAATACTATCGAGGTATGATAAGAAGTTTATTATACTTAATAGCTAGTAGACTAGATATATGTTTAGTGTGTAGACCAGATATAATGTTTAGTGTATGCTTATATGCTCGATTTCAATCAGCTCTTAAAGAATCCCATCAAATGGCTATAAAAAGAATTATAAGATGCTTATTAGGAATCATTGATCTAGGACTATGGTATCCAAAAGACACCGAATTTGAAATAACTAGTTATTCGGATTGCCGACTATGCCGAATGCAAGATTGATAGAAAAAGAACAAGTGGCACATGTCACTTCCTAGGACGTTCCTTAGTATCATGGTTTTCAAAGAAACAAAACTTAGTAGCCTTATCAACTGCTGAGGTCGAGTATATTGTAGCCAGGTGCTGCTGTGCATAAAGTCTATATATGAAACAACAATTAAAAGATTTTAATCTAAAATATAAAACAATACCAATCAAGTGTGATAATACCAGGGCAATAAATATATCTAAAAATCCTATATTACACTCTAGAACAAAACATATTGATATCAAACATCACTTTTTAAGAGATCATGCTCAAAAAGAAGATATAACTCTTGAATTTATCAATACAAATGATAAATGGGCTGATATCTTTACTAAACCTCTCCCAGAAGATAGATTCATATCCATTAGAAGAGAACTTGGTCTATTACATAGTATAGATATTGTGTAAAGAATCAAAATTTAGAAAAGATCAACAGTCAGCCGATTGACCAAAGGCCTAGCCGTCTAACTGAACGAATGTGCATTAAGAGGGTTACAGCTAGCCGAATGATCAAAGGCCCAGCCGACTGACTGGACCATTTCCTCTGAAACAACAAGCAATCAGCCAACTGACCATGGATTCAGCTGACTGACTGACGGAAATCTCCAAAACTCGTTTATAAAACCTTAGTCCTTCGAGTGGTCAGTCAACTGACATAGGGTTTGTACTCCACTCATGCTCTCATTCTCTCCTATTCCTTTGTCCTTCCTCCTCCAAATCTACTAAAACCTAATCATCCATCTTCCATTCCACACGTAATCCTTAGGGTTTCCACCTTCAGGTTTCAAAGAAAGTTCAAAAATTCCGCGAACCAAAAGTGTTGGAAGCAAGAAACCCTCCACTTCTTCTCAACCAATTGAGGATTCTTCTATTGAGCAATGGCTAGTAGCTCCGAATGGCAAGAGTTTTCATTGAAATCACCTAAGCACTACGGATCCAATACTAGGTAAAATTCTTGACTCTTCATTTTTCACATCCGATTTCCCTCACATCCTTTCATTGTCTGAGGCCCTAGGATGGAAAAATTTTATTTTGTATCAAGCCAAGAGACACTTTCCAAAACTTGTCAAAATTTTCTATGCAAATTTGGTTAAGGAAGAAACTGGGCTTACTACCAAGGTTATGGGAAAAACTATTTCTCTCACTCCCAATTCTCAAGCCAATTTTTAAAATCACCAAAGGAGATTTCGAATGTCCTCCTTTTGGTACCGCATGGATCTTAGAACAAGGCTTTACTCCTAAAGAGTTCCTACCCTTGATATTGGACACCGAGCCTATTTTATTTGACAATCCTCCACTATACAAACATATGAACCTTCAAGCTCAAATTCTTCAGAAAATCACCACTTATAATATGCTTCCTCAAGCTGGTTCACACGCATATATCTCCTACTTAGACTACTTCATACTTTGGTGCTTGCTCAAGGGCAAGAAACTTGACTTGCCTAATCTAATGCTAAAATGGATGATATCTCTCACGTGGAAGCAAGGCGAGTTACTCTTCCCTATGGAGGAATCCTAAATCAACTCTTTACTAAGATGCAAGTATCCTCTCCTTCTAATTTCTTTGTGAAACGAATCCATTACGACATTTTCAATTATTCAACTCTCAATCTCTCACAAAGCTCTTTCTTGCTCACACTTCATCTGGGAGAATTCATCTGAATTGCTGCTGATTCATAAGCCTACGGTTCTAATACTAAGTTTTCTCAATCACTAAAGAACCCTTGGTGATCTCTAATCTTGAGTTTCATACTTTCTATTTTTATATTTGATTGAAATATATTTAAGTGCTCTAACTTGTACAAATTTTCCCTGTTTTGAGAGTTATCTTGTACACAGATTCTTGTACCTTTCTTGTTGTACTTTGACGGTTCAAGGTTGATTTGGATCGTTGAACCAAGCGTGGGTTGATTGCTTAGAGAGATTTCTCTTCCTGAAAAAGAGGGATTTTTGTAAAAGGTTTGCTCCACTCGAAAAGGAGCATTCATAGTTGAATCCTTTGGTGGTATTGACCAAAGGCGAGGACATAGGTTGGGGATAAGTCGAACCTCGTAAAAACGTGGTGTTCTTCTTTTCCTATTCTTTTAAATTTCAGTACTTCATATATTGTGTGTGTATATGCTAAGTGCAAGTTGCAGGGCTCAAACGTTGAATTAAAAAAGAAGACTCTTAATTTAACGAAAGTACGTTTCAATTAACCGTTTGCGGAAACCCACAAGGGAGTAAGTTGGTTAATTTATGGAAATCTTAATTAAGAGAATGCAATAAAATCAATTCAAAAACAAGGCTTGCAATTTACTTACAGGGCTACTTAAAAAGGCAAAAGTTGAAATTCCACAAAGGTCTTCAAATTGTGATTAGTTTGGTATTTGTGGTTGGTTACTCTTAAATTGATTGGTTGTTTAAGTTTTTAGTTAACTTGTGGATTGTTTGATTTTTAATTGTGAATTGATTGGTTTACTTAAGATTTGTTGTGTGTATTAAATAAGTAAAATTTGTAAAAGGAACTTAAAAATTTTAATAACCCAATTCACCCCCCTTGGGATCACTATTCCATTTTCAATATCCCTGATTATTAAGGATTTTGTTTGATAAAATTTACGCACTCATCCAATCTAATGCAATTTCTTACTTTTAATTAGTAAATTTATTAATTTCATCTATAGTATATTCTTCAACTTTTCTAGGCAATCCCTATTCAACATTAACAAATTTCAACAAAGATCATTTTAAAGCTAATCTTTGGGTAATGTGCCACATAAAAAATTGTTTTTAATCAAATTCTATGATTTTAAGTTTTATTTCCTTTTTCGTAGATTAATATTTTGTTATGCCGATTTTAGCTATTGTGTTGCAACAACTTATCTACAATGGGATGTTTTAGTGTGATTGTATAAAAGCAATAATTGGTTATATCTCAGTAATTTTGATTGTGGAGTGTTTGATGACCACACACAAAATTGTTTTCAAAGTAAAGAAGACATAACTAGCTTTAAAGTAATGAAAAAATCAGCAACTTCACCGACAAAATAATATTATTTATTATTATTATTTTATTTTTTGTATATTGTTAGAGATTTGTGTAGCACATAGGACGTTAAATTTTTTGAATATTAGTTGATTGAGCATTGAGCTTTAATTAATGAAGGTAGAAAAGCATGTTAAAGGTTGCACAACTTCACTTGGAAGGGGAGAAAGAAGGAAAGTCATGACAATAAGGGAGATGATTAAGTAGAATATAAATGAGTCAAACTTACTCGTGAGCTACTAAAACTTGATTCGTTCTCTAACTTGACTCGACTCGACTCAAATATTTTACTTAAGTTCAAGTCGAGTTCAAATTCAGTAC
The DNA here is from genome assembly GCF_029873635.1 of Malania oleifera. Lineage (NCBI taxonomy): Eukaryota > Viridiplantae > Streptophyta > Magnoliopsida > Santalales > Ximeniaceae > Malania > Malania oleifera. The sequence continues at coordinate 62,733,299 of NC_080419.1, forward strand.
TTGAGTCGAGTTTAGAGTCTAATCAAACTTTTGGATTTTTATATATATATATATATATTATATAAGTCATATAATATATACATTATAAATGTATTTAACATTAATTTATAATTGAGTCAAGTTTGAATTTTTTAGAACTTATAGTCAAGTCGAGTTCAACTATAACAATTTTGAGATCAATTAAGTTCGAGTCAAGTTTTGAACTTAACATTTTTGAGTCAAATTGAGTTTCGGTATTTTACTATGTCGACTTGAATAGATCCCATGAGTGAGTTTGTGAGAAAGAGACAGTTCATAAAATCATGAGTCCGACTCATTTTTTCGCCTTGCTTAGAGATAGAAAAACACAATTTTATTTTAAAAGTATAATTGTACATCAAATAATTATTGCATTAAATTACAACAAACACAAAAAACAAAAAGACAAATGTTGAGTCGGAGACTTGAAGGGATTAGTCATATCTTAAAGTTTCGGGGAGAGATGTGCCATTGAGGAAGTGCATAATCAATGAGAGGGCTCGTTTAGGCTGGTAGCTTGGCACTTCATGTCCTGCTCCTCTGACTGTAGCAAATGTTAAGTTCTCGTACACCACTGCATATCCACCAACCTACACAAAAATAGTAATACACTAAATTTGGATGTGCATGAAATTTTAATAAAACTAAATGCAATTTTGTGTTGTATATTGTTATGACTGACATATACAGTTCTAAATACACTATTAGTGACGATTTATGAGATCCGTCGCTAATATTCTTGACCTTTTTCATAGTCAACAAATGCATTATTAGTGATGGTTCTATGACTAATGCAAGACTATTAGTGATGATTTTTTTAAACCGTTACTAATAATACACTATTAGTAACAGTTTGCTAATATTCTTGACCTTTTTCCAAGTCAACAAATGCATTATTAGTGATGGTTCTATAAACCGTGACTAATACAAGACTATTAGTGATGATTTTTCTAAATCGTTACTAATAATACATGATTAGGAATAGTTATGAACTGTCACGAATAATAGCCTATTAGTGATGCTTTGGAGGTGTTACTAATGCCCAACAAAACGTCGCTAATATTTTCCCGCGATAGTTTGAGCAGGAAAAGTTGTTTTTAGTAACGAAAGTATTAGTGACGCTTTTAATTTTATCACTAAAAGTGCACTATTAGTGACGATTGTCAAAACCGTCACTAATACTGCACTTTTATTGACGAAATTAAAAGTGCCACTAATACTTTTGTTACTAAAAACTAATTTTGTTATAGTGAAATAAAAGTTGTATGTTGTAGGAGAATTACCTCTCCATCAAGGTACCATGGATACCATGGCTTCTTTATACGCAATTTCATTGCATTAATAGAGTACTTTGTCGAAGTAAATGGTACATTCGCATCTACGTCACCACTGCATTCCATCTAAAACTTATAGTATCTTATTTTGACGTGTGATTCACATGGTTTCTTAAAGTAAGATAATATATGTCAAATAAGATATACGAGTTAGGTAACTCATAGAAAAAATAAAAGAACATGCTCTCTGAAACCACATACATTAAAATTGAAGATGGTGAGTTACCTATACACCCATACTCGAACTCTATTTTCCATGAATTCTTGAAGAAGGGGAATAATTGTTGATGGGCTGTCTTCCCAAACTTGCAACACATTACTGCAATACTTATTGTTCATTTTTATTTGTTAAATGAAGTTGTGAACTACGCCCTGAAAACTCTGATGCACAAGCAAATGCACACTCAACCATGGCAAGGCCATATAATTTTTTATACCTGCAAGTTTCCCAATCATATTTGATTTTGGTGACATTGGCATGGAGGGCTTTTTGAACATCAGGTTTGTTTAGATACGCATGCACATAATAGTCACTGCATGGATCAAACTCCATTGTCTGCACCAAAATATACGTAACCAAAACTACAATATCACATTTCTACATCGCATTTTTTCTTTCTTTGTACCAAATACTATTAAAAATTAGAAAACTATTTCAATATAGCTAAAACTTTAAAAATCACGTATCAATTATGCGTAAAATATTTGTGTGGTTTTACTTACGGAAGTCCTCTTGGGCTTGGCTGTGAGATTGGAAGAATGGCATAATGGACTATAAATGTTGGACGTCTCAATGTAGTAGAGATCCTTATTGACTTCTTCAAGTGCCACTTCACACTCCTCGGACTCGGTCGTAATTGCTGAGAAATTACAATGCCTGTGGATTTCATAAATAGTCTCGTCTGAGATGAGACCATGGTCATGGTAATAATCAAACATCCCTCTTTGATCCGTTTCATCGTTGATCACTGCGTTTCCAATCTGCATCATTCAAAATAATATATCATACACTATGGGTTAATTTCATGCATTTAATTGTGTGTGTATGAGAGAGAGAGAGAGAGAGAGAGTGAGTCCATACGATGATTCCTTTAAGGTTAATAATGGTCTTCTTAGCCTTCTTGTTATGCTGGAGGATTGCATGTGCCAATTGTGGTACGTAATGACCCGCATAACTCTCACCAGAAATGAAGAATTCCTTATTCTTATATTCAGGAAATCTCTCTAACCAGTTCAATAAAAATATATAATTATCTTTAGCTGTTCTTTTGTCTCCGCCCTTCGTATAATCTGATGAAACATTAGAATAGGAAAAACCGACTCCAGCTGGGGTCTCCAAGAACAAGATATTTGCAGCTGAAAATATCACAATTGACAAAAAAAAAAAAAAAAAAAAGATTTTTTTTAATATAATATGAAATACACAAAATAGATATTTAATATTTTATAAGTTTGTTGGAGAAATAGAATTAATAACCTTTATTCCAAGTAAATTTATTTCTGTAAAGTGTATTGCCATCACTGTGGACTCGAAATGGCCCAAGCTCTTGCATTGCTCCCATTAATGAAGAACAGCCAGGGCCTATACAAAAGGTGAGAATACAAAATCAAATCATAGTGACTATTACATTAACTTTGATTATCTAAAGTACTAGCAGACATAGAGATTGAATATTGAATATGAATTTATCCTGCTTAAGGAAGAATATAATTCAAAATCACATCAAGGTTGAACATCAGAATTCTAAGTTTGATAACTTAATGTTCCAATTACAACATAGGTATAATTAAAAAATGTTGTATCATATTACTCTAATACGGAATGAACTTATTTTTGCACAATTCACGACTTTATAGGTGGTATTGAAAGGTCTAAAATAGCCCAGGAGACCTCCACGTTGGAGGTCACAAATATATCTCTAAATTTTTATCTTCAATTACAAAAGTGGAAGATAAAAAAAATAGAAAGTAAAGCTTAATTATAAGCATGATATAAACATAAATTAACATGAAATAAAATGAGATAAAATGAGAAAAGAAATAGAATGATATATTTGTAAACTTTTATCTTGAATTTGAACATTTTTACAAAGTAATATTGAGAACATAAAAACTAAATAAACAAAGTGAACCATCTTACAAAATTAAAAACTTACTAGTAATCATAGAAATAAAAAAGCGGTAGGAAGGAAATAATAATAAATTCACATGAAATGAATTTCTAAATTGAATACCGCCATTAAGCCAAAGAAGAAGCGGCAAAGAATGCTTAGAGTGCTGGGCTTCAACAAAATAATAATACAGCGCGCGACCAGCTATCTTATCAACTACAACATAGCCACCGTATTGAGAAAAGTCAACGAAAGGTTGTCCCGGCAATCTCTTGATCTTATCATGCTTCTTCAATTTAATTTCGGAAGAAGTTTTGGCTGTATCCACAATGAATTGAGTTGGCTTAAGCTCCTTCTCCATAGTAGAATTTTTTTGGAGCTTGACCTTATAGAAATGACGAAGTGCTTCTTCTTGTTTCTTCCCATGGCTACGAACAGCAAAGCATAAAACAAGGAGAACCAAACAGCAAAGACAGGAATTAGATTTTCTCCTCATCATTTCTCCCTTCAAATTCACTCAAAAGACTCTAGGAAGAAAATAAAAAAAAAATATTACTTGAAGTTGGATCCATCCGAATATACATAAATAAATGTAAAGAATATTATATGTTTTTAAGGATTGGAAAATGTGAGATACAATGTATTTGGTCAGAGACAAAGGTCGACTGGTAGAACCCACTAGGGTGAAACCTTCAATCTGTGATGTGGTGGCAATCAACCATTTAATGGCGGATCTTGGCTCCGAGAAAAGGAGATATTTTCTCCTCTTGTTCCCTTCCCTAGGGTTTGGCACAGACCAGATTATTATTTTTAAAAACATCAAATAAAACTTTCTAATTCTTTACAAGAAAATTTGCATAAAATATATTTAAATTGTATTTGAGAAAATAAAGTTTATTTTTAAAATTAATAAATTCTGATGAAAATCTATGTAATTTTATATTATTTTTGAATTAAAAAATTTTAAGCTTCCAAACACCACATTGAAGAATTTTTTATTTTTTTTCATATCATATTTGGTTCGTGAAATGTCTATTTGTAAAAATAGAATAATTATTATTGAAATTATATAAAAAAACATGTTATACTTAGAAAACAAATAGCCATGTAATTATATATATATATATATATATATATAAATCCTTTAAATAGAATAGATAAGGAATGGGTAGTTCTAGATTTTGAAAATATTTATTCTCTTTCCATTTTTGCATGATTTTTTAATTTATTTCCTAAAATATTTGAAGTCAAAATTTTTTTCTTTTTTTTTCTTTTTTTTTCTTATGCAACGAATAATTAATTTTTTAACAGATAAAATTATAATAATTTATTATTATTTTTGAATTAATGATGTCTAAGATCCATTGGACATTTGACTAATTACTGAAATATTAGACCCAACTCTCTATGTACCATTCTCCATTTTATTTTTATTTTTTAAACTTATCTTTTTTTTTTTTTACATAGGAACTCCATCCACCAATGAACCCCTCGGACCCCCTAGTGCAGCACCAAATCTACGGATCAGCGTCCTCCTCGGCCCCAAACTCTTACTGATCAGGGTAAACTCCGGATGCGGACACGATTTCTATGCATCAGTTAGACGTTCGGCCAACAGGAATCCCGAGACACATCTCCATTACCATCCACTGTTCTCGATGGCTCACAGAGAATTCTCACCATCCACGGTCCCCGCTGGCTCACAAAGCGAACTCCCACCATCCACGGTCCCCGCTGACTCACAGAGTAAACTCTCACCATCCACAGGTACCGCTGGCTCCATGAGTGTATCTATATGGAATTGAGCCCCCGATGTTCCTTCTTACTTGAAGATGCCTTTCCACCACACCATACCGTGGGGGCAAAAACTTATCTATTTTTTATTACAACATATACGGTATGTGGGGAACTTGAAAAATATTAGAAAAAAGAAAAGAAAATAGGAAGGATTTCATCTTTTCAAGTTTAGTTATCAAAGAAAATTAAAAAAAAATCACAAATTAATTAATAAAATTTTAATTTTACAAATCCTTTAGATCTAATATTTCTTAATTTTTATTAGTTTTTTCTGTCATTTTTAGTGATATTTGATATAGAGAGAAAATATAATGGAAAATGAATTTTCTTCATATTTTTCTTTCTTTTTCTTTCCCCAAGCAAAATTATTGATGTAAATTGACCCTTAATTTTCTAAACTCCCATAATAACAATAAAAATTGAGTATTTGTACATCAAGTCTGCTTTTAATATATGTTATTTATTCTTTAAATTTTAACAAAATTTTAAATGAAATAATAAATGGAATTGGCAATATCACAAATATTCAACACATATAAAAATTTTTTTTAAATATAAATATATATATAAAATGAGCAGGTTCCTCAATCATGTTCTAGAATTCTTGCAAAATATCCTATACCATTTTGATAAACAATAAATTGTCTTTTGTTTACTTTATGAGTCTTATTATGTTTTGATTATGATAAATTTAAAGTATCTCACATATCCATCTAGTGTTTGAACAAAAATTTCTTTTAGAAGGCACATAGAGTCAAGGTACAATGGAAGTGATGAGGAATTGAAAGCTCACATCACTTGACTTGCAGCATGGCAAAGTGAAGAGCAAGGAATGAATAAATTTTTATTTTGAATTGTAATGCATTAAGTTTGAATTTTTTCCCGTTTTATTATAATTTTATAATAAAATATAAAATAATACTCTATTTGGGAAAAATTTTCCCAGTTTAATGCTTACGTAATCTCACAACATGGTCTTGCAAAATTTGAAGAGAGACGGACTATTGTGGTGATGTGTGGCAGCAAATCTCGCAAGATGGTCCTGCGAGATTTTCTTGGGAAATGAAATGGCGTGGCAAATCTTACAGGACCATCCAGCGAGATTTGCTTGATCTGGTCCTTTCCCCTTCATTTCACTCGCAAATAGAGAGTAGAGAGGGCCGTCTGTAGAGGGAGTGTTTGCAGAGAGAGCAGAGAGGAGGACGGCAGCAGCAACAGGCGTACGAGCGTAGGTGACCATTCGAGAGTGGATTGAGCAAGTGACTGTTTAAACGGCTAGGCGAGGAAAGCAATAAAAAGGGGAAAATGGGGCACATATTTTTCTCACCATAAAACAAAATTAGTTTCATTGAGTTCTGATTCAAGATTAACCAAACATTTGAAGATTTTTTATTTTAGTTTCATAAATTAGTGTAGTGTGGTTTCCTCTTTTTCTTTTATTTCTTCTTCTGTGGCTTTTGGATTATAATGAGGTTTGAAGGAATGTATGCTTTTAGGATTATATAATTATGATAGGTTTTTATAATTAATTGTTTAAAAAAAGTTTTTGATATTATAAAACAAATTTGTCGCGAAGTCCCGGACCCTGCCAGAGACCACTCTGGCAAAAATGGGTGTAGCTGCGAACTGGGAAAAATGGATGAGTGATTTGAAAAATATTTTTCGTGAAAAAACAATGTGGGATGGAGTCGCCACTAACCTTTTGGAGTGCGGTTAGAACACTTGATTACTACCCCATTAGGGGTAGAATCGGTCTACGTTACCATAGTCAGGCTCGAGAGTACAGTTACGCGAGGGGAACGTATTAGCACCCGCTACGTGCCTGTTCTTATGAACGGTATTAGATTAATCGAAAATTATCCCAAAATAAATATAATAAAACTTTTAAAATTACTCCCTTCCAAAAATCAAAGAAAATGCACAAAACAGATACTATATAGGCATTCTGTCATGCCCCGAACCCGCAGGTGGGTCCCAGGTGTGAATTTAAGTAACCTAACCTGTTTTTGTATCAATTAAAACATACATGATACAACATAAAAAGAGGGTCTGACCCCGTGGGGTGAATGGATGCCCACATACATACGCATAACCATCCATACTCATCCAAAATACGCAACGAAATACGGTCTTTCATACATAACTAGTATCATACTAGAGTCTATACAAGCTAGGAGATACATTCCCATAATACCAAACACACCCCAGGTGTCTACAAAAACTATCCCGACAGCCTGGATACCAAAACTTATACCTAATGGGTACTAGCAGTAGCTACATCACCCTTGCTTCCGGACGCTTGGTTGCTACTTACGGCTACTTGAGGGACCTAAAAAAAAAATATTGTACGTACATTCGGGGTGAGACATCTCTCAGTAAGGAAGAAAAAAGGTTATATCAGTGTGTGGCATACCAATGTTATTTTACATACATCATAACACTATAAAAGATACGATACAATTCGAAACATTTCAATACAGTTTCATACATATATATACAGTTCCGTACAGTTCCAGTATTTTCACAAAACCATTCCAGTACATATGATACCCAAAACATACGGTCAGTGTCGTCACACTAGGTCGCAACTACACACGGTCACCTCGTCTCACAACGATTACATTGCTACATACGCAACTACGCTGCGACGACCGAGGCCCACAGTGATTACATTGCTCCATACGCAACTACACAAGGTCACCTAGTCTCACATCGATTACATTACTACATACGCAACTACATAAGGTCACCTAACCTCACAGCGATTACATTGCTACACACACAACTACGAAGCGACGACTCAGGCCCACAGTGATTACATTGCTACATATAGCATAGAACACACCCTTCGGTGACCAGTCGGATTATACTTGTGATATTTCACACCCTGGATATAGAGCCGGCCACTCTCGTCCATGGTAGTTAACCGATGCATGGCTGTTTTACAAATCCCTAGAATCATTTTGGAACTCATGTTCCTATACATTTCAGCGTACAGTAATAAGCCGCCACATAGTTGTTTTACAAATACCTGGAACAAATACATACACCTATACATACCACACTTTTTTGGTTTACGGAAAATCATATCAATTACAATTTCAAGTAAACAGTTTATGCAAATATGGATTTCGGTCACCTCAATAATACAGTTTTAATGAAACCAACAATTTTCCAAACAAAGTAGAGATGATACCCGAAATCCCTAATTTTTTAGAAAAATATAGCCCGAAAATCCCGCGTTTTTACCTAATAGAATTCCCAAAATAAGTTGCCGAAACATATATACGATCGTAGCCTACAAGCTTACCGATCCTGATTTCAAAAATAAACTGATATAAATAGAATCCCCTTACCTTAACCCGAATTCCAACTACGAACTCTATGGTCCCCAAAACTACGAACCGAGACTCCAAAACCTACAAACCACAGTGTAGTACATGCTTACAATCCGTACTACTACATATATACTAAATCAGAAACGAAAATCAAGCCTTAGCTCAATTTTAGCCCGAAACCCGAAATCGCTCGAAACGAGATTCCGATCCGCTAGAAATGTAGAGAATCCTTCGCTGATCCTCGCAGTAACTTTGGATTTTCGAATTCGGTGACAAATGGTGAAGCAATCAAGGAGAGAGAGAGAGAGAGAGAGAGAGAGAGAGAGAGAGAGAGAGAGAGAGAGAGAGCTTCGAGTTCTAGAGAGAGAGAAAGAGTTTGGGGAAAACTTAGCCCCAAAGCAACCCAAAAACACCTTTTATAGGCCTTTGACCTAAGGGGATTCGTCGACGAATTGAGGTCCTTGTCGACGAATTTTTCACTAGCCTCGTCGATGAATCGGCAACCTCGTCGATGAGCCGGATATTCCAAATTTTCCTGGACCTCTCGGCATTCACTCGTCGATGAGCTTCTGAATTTCGTCGACGAGAAGCCTTCAACCTTCGTCGACGAATTGTGGTCTCGTTGACGAAGTCTGTGAAATTCCATTTTTTTACCCCTCTTTTACATAAAAATCCATATATCATGGTTTGGGTTCTTACAATATCCCCTCTTTACAAAAATTTCGTCCTCAAAATTTGCAATTTCTTATTACGAACACATTCATACTACTACATACACACATACTTTGAGGTGAAACGGCGGCCATTCATACGCAGCCCCTCTACAATACACACATGCTCTATAGAAAATGGCGGCCATTTATATGCAGCCCCGTCACGATACATACATACATAGTCTAGAGAATACGACGGCCATTTATACATAGCCCCATTACGATACATACATACATACTCTAGAGAATATGACAGCCATTTATACGCAGCCCTGTTACGTTACATACATAAGTACTCTACAGAATACGAAAATCATTTATACGCAACCCCGTTATGTTACATACATACATACTCTAGAGAATACGACGGCCATTTATACGTAGCCCCGTTACGATAGATACATACATTCCCTCACTTATGGCGGAGGAATACAGTGGTCAAATACATACACGGTCTCGAGAGCTTACAATACAATAGGACTCTCCCATGGACTAACCACCAAATACAATACGATAACAGAGGTTTACATACATACATACATACTTATACTACCTTGCTATCCAAGTACTACTTAGAACAATTGCGGATACTTTCGGCGTATTTCCATTTCCAGTTCCCAAGAAGCTTCCTTAACCTCGTGGTTTCTCCACAATACCTTCACCAACGGTATTTCTTTGGTACGAAGCTTCTGAACTTTACGATCCAGAACCTGAATAGGTATTTCCTCATACACTAAAGTATCCTTGATTTCTAACTCATCATAACTGATAACATGAGATGGATCCAACACGTACCTTCTCAGCATGGATACGTGAAACACATCGTGGACCCTCGAAAGTGCTGGGGGTAGTGCAACTCTGTAGGCGACCAGACCCACTCGTTCAATGATCTCGAATGGTCCGATATATCTCAGGCTCAACTTGCCTTTCCTTTTGAATCTCATCACTCCCTTCATCGAAGCGATTCTAAGGAATACTTTGCCCCCTACCTCGAACTCCAACTCACGGCGACGAACATCCGCGTAACTCTTCTACCGACTCTAAGCCGATCTAATCCTCTCCCGAATCAAACCTACCTTCTCAGATGCCTGCTGCACGAGTTCAGGTCCTAAAACCTGACGTTCACCGACTTCATCCCTATACAAAGGAGATTGACACCTCCAACCATACAAAGCCTTGAACGGTGTCATCCCTATACTGGCCTGGAAGCTTTTGTTATAGGCAAACTCCACTAGTGGAAGAAACTAAATCCAACTACCACCGAAATCCAATACACATGCCCGTAACATATCCTCCAAGACCTTTATCATCCTCTCTGACTGTCCATCAGTCTGGGGGTGGAATGTTGTACTAAAAGTAAGCTTCATCCCTAGTGCTTCCTGCAAAATAATGGACACTGGAACTCCGTGCATTCTCACTATCTCATGCACATAAAGGTCCGCTAGTCTACTCAAAGGGTAGCTAACCTTCTTCGGTACAAAGTGAGTAGACTTCGTCAACCTCTCCACAGTCACCTAAATAGCGTTTTGCCCATGAAGCGCTGTCGGTAATCTGGTAACAAAGTCCATTGAAATGTGTTCCCACTTCCACACCGGAATAGGCAAAGGTTGCAACGACCCTGCCGGCTTCTGATGTTTAGCTTTCACTTGCTGACACGTCAGACACTACTCCACAAACCGGGCAACATCCCTCTTTATGCCATTCCACCAGAAGGACTCGCGCAAATCCTGATACATTTTCGTACTACCCGGATGTACCGTATGCAGAGAATGGTGTGCTTCCTCCACAATCATCCTCCTGATCTCATCGTCATTTGGAACACACAGTATGGTACCAAACCTCAACATACGTCTGTCAGAGATATTAAAATCCACAGCCAAACCCTGCTGCACTTTCACCACAATCTCAACTAACTCTGCATCATTAGCCTGCGCGACTTTAATACGCTCAAACAAGGTCGGTTGGACCACCAAGCTAGTAATGAAAACCTAATGATCACCAGACACCCACTCAATGCCAAGGCTTTCCAGATCTCGTTTGACATGATGCTGAGCTACAACTACAGTTACTGCTGCATGCTCTGACTTCCGACTCAACGCATCTGCTACCACATTAGCTTTTCCTAGTTGACAACTAATCATTCAATCGTAGTCCTTAATCAACTCTAGCCACCGCCTTTGCCTCATATTCAGCTCCTTTTGCATGAAAAAGTACCTGAGGCTTTTGTGGTTAGTGAAAATCTCACACTGAACACCGTATAGGTAGTGTCGCCAAATCTTTAAGGCATAAACAACAACAGCTATATCTAAATCATGCGTAGGGTAATTCTTCTCATACTCCTTAAGTTTCCGAGAAGCATAAGCTACCACCTTACCCTGTTGCATAAGCATACATCCCAAACCTTTCAAGGACGCATCGCTATAGATCACAAATCCCCCATTCCCCGAAGGAATGGTCAATACTAGAGCAGTAACTAGCTGGTGCTTCAACTCGAGAAAACACTGCTCGCAATCACTAGTCCAGTCAAACTTCACTCCCTTCTTAGTCAATCGTGTCAGAGGTCCAGACAATTTAGAGAATCCCTTCACGAATCGACGATAGTAACCCGCCAGTCCCAGAAAACTCCGAACCTCCTGCACATTCTTCGGTCTAGCCTAGTTGACCACAACTTCAATCTTGCTAGGTTCAACAGAGATACCGCCCTCAGACACCACATGGCCTAAGAACGTGACCTAATTCAACTAGAACTCACACTCTTCAGCTTAGCATATAGCTTCTTCTCCCGCAAAATCTGTAACACTAACCTCAAATGTTCTACATGCTCTTTTGTACTCCTCAAGTATACCAGAATGTCATCAATGAATACCACTACGAATCGATCTAGGTACTCATGGAAAACTCTGTTCATCAGATCCATGAGCATTGCTGGCGCATTTGTTAACCCAAAAGGCATGACCAAAAACTTGTAGTGACCATATCTGGTTCGCAAAGCAGTCTTCGCTATATCCTCAGACCCAACCCTCACCTAAAGATACCCTGACCGTAGGTCGATCTTCGAAAAGACATACGTCCCCTCCAACTGGTCAAAAAGATCATCTATACGAGACAAAGGGTAACGGTTCTTCACCGTCACTTTGTTGATCTCACGGTAGTCAATGCACATACGCATCGATCCATCCTTCTTCTTCATAAATAATACTGAAGCTCCCCAGGACGAAACACTAGGTCGAATGAATCCCCTATTCAGTAATTCCTGCAACTGCTCCTTTAACTCTCGAAATTCTGTTGGAGCCATCCGGTACGGAGCTTTAGAGATCACTGCCTTATCAGGCAACAACTCTATTGCAAACTCCACCTTTCGATCTGGAGGTAAACCAGGTAGTTCTTTAGGAAACACATTCAAAAACTCGTTGACCACCCGAATATCCTCGAGTCTCAACTCATCCCGCGGCGGTTCCTTCACGCAAGTTAGGTACCCCTGACAACCTTCCAAGAGTAACCTCCTCGCTTGTAATGCTAATAGAATATGTGGCACCGAACGCACACACGATCCTACGAACTCATAATCCTGCTTCCCAGGAGGTATGAACACCACTACCTTCTTACGACAATCAATCACTGCATAGCTGAAGAACAACCAATCCATTCCAAGTATGAAGTCGAAACCTAACATGTCATATACTACAAGATTTTCCGGTAGCAGTCTCTCCTGATCACAAGTGGGCAATCTCCTAACATCTTACTACATATCATTACACTCCCATTCGGTGTAGTCACAACCAACATCTCATTCATCACATAGGTTTTTCGCCCTACACAACTTCACAAAACTAGCAGATATGAACGAATGGGTTGCCCCTGAATCAAATAAAACAACTCTATTTGAAAGCAATAACATGGTACCTGTCACCACGTTCCCAGCGTGTTTCGTATCTACTGGAGTAAGTGAATATACTCTCGCTGGAGCTGTGGTTTCCTGGTGGTTCCCTCGAGGCATCTGATTACTGCCACGGTTATGGCTTTGTGTAGGCATAATCCTCCTCTATTCCTGACAGCTCTTCGCCATGTGGCCTGACTTGCCACAGTTGTAGCAAATGCCCCAGAATGGCTGACACTCACCATCGTGCCATTTATGGCACTTGACGCACGGTGCGAAGGATGGATCCCCCTGAGAACTCGGTCGCTCGGTGTTCTGCTGATAACCAGAGCTGTAATTCTTCTTCTTCTTCCACTAATTCTAACGAGGACCACTCTGAGGCCTAGAAGATATTAGTCTCTTCCCCTGAACCTGCACTACCTCATCTCTCCGAAGGTCAGTCTCAACTATGGTGGCTTTATCCACCAGGACAGAGAACTCACGGATCTGCAGCATCCCCACAAGATGGCGGATGTCTTTCCTTAGACCCCTCTTGGACTTCTGAGCCTTCTTGTGCTTATTCGGAACCAAGTATGGTGAAAATCGAGATAACTCAATAAATCTAGCAGCATACTTCTGCACCGTCAAAGTTCCCTGTGTCAGGCCCGAAAACTCATCGGCCTTCTCATCTCGAATGGAGATCAGAAAGTATCTCTCGAAAAATAGCTCCTTGAAGCGGCCTCACGTCATACCAGATGGACCAACTCTCTACCTCTCCAGCAGGCTCACTACCGTCCACCATCGCGCTGCCTCCCCAGTTAACTGGAAGGTAGCGTACAAGACCTTCTACTTCTCAGTGCAGTGGAGGACTTCCAAAATCCTCTCGGTCTTCTCGACCTAGTCCTCCACCAAAATTTAATCAGGTCCTCCAGTAAATGTCGGAGAATGCATGCGTGTGAACCTCTTGATGGTACACCCCGCATCAGTAGGAGAGCTCTCACATCTCCTAACACTCCATCCAATCTCTTGGATCACCTGTCTTTCTAAGCCACGACAAAAAAGGAGACTCATCGCTTGCCGTCTCCTCAAAGCCACTCTCCAAGTTATTATCCTTGGACTCCATTCTGAAAATAGAATAGGAATCGCTTAGAATCCCTATATCGTACACAGTTAACACAATCATAGACCTAATCATGTCAACTATTACTCTCACAGGTCTAAGCATGTCCCGTCACACCGACACGAAAGTCGTCAATGGTCTTCCTTGACTTTATTGGAATCGTCATCCCAGGAAAAATATAGAATACCGCTGACAAATCCTGGTCTAGCAACAGAATAATCCTCAACCAACATTACCCATTTCCTACCTCATACACTCTGGTATGTACACATCAATACTCCTAACCAAGTCTACAAGACCTAACAATCTGGTTAGCTCTGATACCAAGTAGTCACGGCCCGAACCCGTAAGTGGGTCTTAGGTGTGAATTTGAGTAACCTAACTTGTCTCTATATCAATTAAAACATACATGATACAACATAAAATGAGGGTCTGACCCCGTGGGGTGAATAGATGCCCACATACATACGCATAACCATCCATACTCATCCAAAATACGCAGTGAAATACGGTCTTTCATATATAACCAGTATCATACCAGAGTCTATACAAGCTAGGAGATATATTCCCATAATACCAAACACACCCCAAGTGTCTACAAAAACTATCTCGACAACCTGGATACCAAAACTCGTACCTAATAGGTACTAGTAGTAGCTACGACACCCTTGCTTCCAGACGCTAGGATGCTACTTACGGCTACTTGAGGGACCTTAATAAAAAACATTGTACGTACATTCGGGGTGAGACACCTCTCAGTAAGGAAGAAAGAAGGTTATATCAGTATGTGGCATACCAATGTTATTTTACATACTTCATAATACAATAAAAGATACGATACAGTTCGAAACATTTCCATACAGTTTCATACATATACATACAGTTCCAGTATTTTCATAAAACCATTCCAGTACATATGATAACCAAAACATATGGTTAGTGTCGTCACACTAGTTCGCAACTACACAAGGTCACCTCGTCTCACAACGATTACATTGCTACATACACAACTATGCTGTGACGACCGAAGACCACAGTGATTGCATTGCTCCATATGCAACTACGTAAGGTCACCTAGTCTCACATCGATTACATTGCTATATACGCAACTACACAAGGTCACCTAGTCTTACAGCGATTACATCGCTACACACGCAACTACTAAGCGACGACTCAGGCTTATAGTGATTACATTGCTACATACAGTGTAGAACATACCCTTCGGTGACCAGTCGAATCATATTAGTGATATTTCACACCCCGGATATAAAGCCGGCCACTCTTGCCCATGGTAGTTAACCAATACATGGCTGTTTTACAAATCCCTCGAATCATTTTGGAACTCACGTTCCTATACATTTCAGTGTACGGTAATAGGCCGCCGCATAGCTGTTTTACAAATACCTAGAACAAATACATACACCCATACATACCACTCTTATTTGGTTTACAAAAAATCATATCAATCACAATTTCAAGTATACAGTTTATGCAAATATGGATTTCAGTCACCTCAATAATACAGTTTTAACGAAACCAACAGTTTTCCAAAAAAAGTAGAGATGATACCCGCAATCCCCAATTTTCCCGAAAACTGTAAGCCAAAAATCAGAAATTTTTACCTGATAGAATTCCTCAAATAAGTTGCCAAAACATACATACGATCGTAGCCTATAAGCTTACCAATCCTGATTTCGAAAATAAACTGATACAAACAGAATCCCCTTACCTTAACCCGAATTCCAACTACAAACTCTACAGTCCCCAAAACTATGAACTGAGACTCCAAAACCTACAAACCACAGTATAGTACATGTTTACAATCTGTGCTACTACACATATATTGAATCAGAAATGAAAACTGAGCCTTACCTCGATTTTAGCCTGAAACCCAAAATCGCTCGAAACGAGATTCCGATTCGCTAGAAACGTAGAGAATCCTTCCCTGATCCTCGCAGTAACTTTGGATTTACGAATCAGGTGACAAAAGGTGAAGCAATCAAGGAGAGAGAGAGAGAGAGAGAGAGAGAGACAGAGTTTGGGGAAAACTTAGCCCCAAAGCAACCCAAAAACACCTTTTATAGGCCTTTGACTCGAGGGGATTCGTCGATGAATTGAGGTCCTCATCGACAAATTCTTCACTAGCCTCATCGATGAATCGGCAGCCTCGTCGATGAGTTAGATATTCCAAATTTTCCTAGACCTCTCGGCATTCACTCGTCGATGAGCTTCTGAATTTCATCGACGAGAAGCCTTCAGCCTTTGTCGATGAATTGTTGCCTCATCGATAAAGTTTGTGAAATTCTATTTTTTTACCCCTCTTTACATAAAAATCCATATATCACGGTTCGGGTTCTTACACATTCCCTCAGAATCGGGGCAATCCAATACTCCGAAGAGTCCATGCCCTTTGTTGCAATCATCGGGATGGAAAATCAAGAAAATAGGGTACAAAATACGCTCTCATAGGTTTTGAAATTTGTAAGTTTTTCTAAGTAGGAAAATACTAATCTAGGAGGTTTTGAAATTTGTTTGGGATGAAAATGATTTTTTGGGCCTAAAAATATATTTGTGATTTTTCTAAGTGTGAAAACATTTTTTGTGATTTTGTGTGATTTTTCAATATTTTTCTTGAACTTCAAAATAACACAAATAAAATTAAGACAAAAACCATAAAGGTAAGTCAAAAAATAATTTTTAGAAATTTTTTGAGTTTTTTGAATTTTTATGGATTTTCTGTGAATTTTCTGGATATCTAAATAATAAAAAACAAGTGAAATGGAAAAAATCAGCATGAACCAGTTCGAGGGAGGAGCCGGTTAAGCACCGACCGGTCCGGGGGGAAAACCAGTGTAAGGTCTTAGTCAAGACCATCTCAAGTCAACACGCTTTGCCTTCCACGTGGGTTGTGTGTGCTCAGGTGCACGTATGAATAAGTATGTGCATGAATGTGTGTGTGCATGAGTGTGTGTGCATGCATGAGTGTGTGGATGTATGTGTTGCATGCATGTTCATGCATGAGTATGTGAACATGTATGTACATGAATGCATGGATATGTGAGTGTGCGTATGTGAGTATATGCTTGAGTGTATGAATATGTTGCATGCCAACATTTTTACGTGTGCATGGGTGTTAATGTGCATGAAGTGGGTACGTGCATGTGAGTGGGTATAAATTAGGGGTGTGTATAGGTGATTTCAAATTTGCGTGTGTTAGTGGAGTGTGGGTGATTTCAAATTTGTGTGTTAGTGGAGTGTGCATCAATGTGTGTGCAGGTGTGTGTTGGTGAGTGTGTCAATATGTGTGTAGGTGTGTGTGTGTTAGTGTTGCGTGTGCTCTATTGTGTAATAGTGTGTGTGCATGTTTCTGTATCAGTGTGTGTGCAGGTGAGTGTAAATTAGTGTGTGTGCTGTAAGTGCGTAAGAGGCCGTGGGTGCTCACAGTCGTGTGTAGCGTGTGTGAGCTGTCGAAGGGAGGCAGAGAGGTGTGCCGAGAAAGAGCTACTGCTACTGCTGTCCTTGTTGGCAGTTTCGCCATCGTCATTGGTGGCTTCATTGTCGTCGGTGCTTGTAGCCTTAGCCACCACCTCGAGCTCCTCCTCGTCATCATCGTCAATTCCGGTAATGCTGGAGCTTTTGAGACTTGGAGTAGTGGCCGGGAAAAAATGCTCGTGTAGGATTGGTGTAGGTGATGACGACAGCTCTAGAGTGGGTGTGAACTTCAGCACTGATGCCGGAGTGAGAGTGATGAGCAGAAATGACATCATCCGAACCTATGCTCGGGGTTTAAAAAAATGGATGATGAGGGAGCTTTGAGGGTGCTCGGCTTCAGTCGAGATAGATCTCGGCGATTGGCACAGCAGCGAAGGGAGGTTGGCATTCAGCTTGATGGAGAGTGGCCGTGTTTAGTTCCTGCAGGGTTGTGTTTGACAGGGTTGTGTTCTCGGTTGAAGGGTGGGTCAAAGATGCGTGGTTGTTTGAGGCTGCCGAAGTTAATGGGGAGTGTTGCTGGTGTGAGAGAGAGATTGTGCGGGGACGTTCTGTGTGTGTTTGCATGAGACGTGACTGGCCAACGGGTTGCTCCAACACCTTTGCGACTCTGGTGGGATGATCTCCGCCTTCTCCGACAGAGATGTCAGGGACAAGCTTCTGGACCTTAATCTCCCATTGGGTTTAAGAGCTTCTTCTTTGAGGCTGTGGATGGAGTGGGTGGAGTGACAAGAATAAGAGAGGCAAAGACCAACTCGCATAACTGTGAGTAGAATGACTCAATCCTCCGCTCCCTCATCATGATCACCTTAATTGGTAAATGAACTCCAAAAGTATAGAACCACTCTGCATAAGGAAAGCAAAAATCTCCGAGGCGAACGGACAAAACAGAATACCAGATTTTTTCTATTTTTGTGTGGGTATGAGAAATAGAAACTTGAAGAAAAAGGACCTTAAATTAAGGAGAGCTTGAGCATCTGAAACGGGGGCCAAATGAAGATAAAATAGGGTTTATGAAATTCAACATAAGTTTTTTAAGACCTATGTGGACTGAAACAGACTCATCAAAGTCTTCAATTGATTATCAGCGAAGCATCATCGGATTACAATAAGAGAAGTGAGATCAACGCTCAGAATCAAAGGTGAGAAACGAAACCATATGAAGTGAGCATAAAAAAAAAACAGAGCAAGAGAGAGAGAGAGAGAGAGAGAGAAATAAAGGGATGAAGGTGAAGTACCTGAAACATAGTTCTGCTCTAAGTCCGCTAGTCTGCCATTATAGATCAAAGATGTGAAGCCTAGGAACCTGAGAGGAAGTGGGAATAGTTGAGAGGTGATGGTTCGCGACTGTGAGCCACGTGTGGGTGAGCAAATATTGAGTGAGCATGGAGGTTTGCCGTAGATGTTGAGTTGGTGGTCGGAGATGGTAAGTAGGAAAAGGATCCAAGAGAGATATAGTGAGGTTCGGGGTCACCCGAGTTACTGGTGTTTTGATGAATATTGGTTCGAGTGGTGGATGTGATGGGAGAACGAGAGAGGATGAGGGGGAGAGCAGGGAGAGAATGAGAGTGAGGATGATGGAAGAGTGAAAAGATGGTGAGGGCTGCCAAGGTGTTGCCGGTGGCTATGGTGTGAAGTAAGGGACTGAGTGAGTTAAAAAAAGAGAGTAGAGAGAAAATAAATAAGGAGTGGAAAAGAGCTGTCAGGTGAGGTCGTTGGAGATGAGGAAGGCTGGATGTGGAGATATGGTAGAGTGTCTGTGATAATGGAAGTTGTCTGAGCTCAGTGGTGGCCAAGAGGGCTAGCTGGGTTCGTTGAGCTAATTGGTTGTTCGGTGTGTGAGACCAAAGAAGGATAGGTGAGGGTGGTCTGGTGAATAGTGGTCGCGGGGGGAGTGGGAACCTGTGTGTGTGAAGGAGAAGGTAAAGGAGATTGGTACCACTGCTGTGGTGGTGAGGTGGCTGTGAAGAGCTACTGGGGAAGTGAGGTGGTCACAGCAGTGACGGAGCAAGAGGGTGGTGGTGTTTTGTAGATCTGCAGGTGAGATTGCCGGGGCTAGTTCGGAGGTGGTAACAGGGAGGTGGAGGAGAAGGTTGATGGGAAGAGAGGGAGAGTATGATGATAGTGGAGTGCGATGGAGATGGGAGCTGTGAGATGGCTCTCCCTGGCTGCCATGCGTGAGCAGTGAATAGCGTTTTTTTAGGCTATGCAGATGGATAATGGCGCGCAAAAGCACGCAGGAAGGGAAAATATTCTCTGCCCTAAAAAAAAAAAATATTCCCTCCTGTGTGTGGTTTGATTAGTGGGGTTTGGGAGGGAATTAATCCTTGCATGCTTTTTCCCCTTTTTATTTTTAAATTTCTTATTATTTATTTTTTGTTGCTCCATTTGTTTTCCAAAAATGAGAAATTCAATTTAATAACACTTGATTCTCAGAAATTGGGATGACTCAGACTTGGCGTAACTAAAATACTAGGAGTCACTTAAAATTTAGAGGGATTCAATCAAAATACCGAGGCTCGATTAAAATTCACCATGGCTCAATTAAAATGCCGAGACTTGATTGAAACTCATCGGGACTCAATTAAAAAGATCAAGACTCAAATAAAAATCATAGAACTCAATTAAAGACTCCAAGACTCAATTAAAAATAAAGGACTCAAATAAAAATATCGGGACTCGAATAAAAATAGCAGGACTTAAATAAAAATATCGGAACTCGAATAAAGACACCGGGACTCAATCTAAAATATCGGGACTTAATTTAAAACATTGGGCTTTTCGAAAAAGGTCCTCCAATTTTTGGGATTCAAAGTCAACTTT
The DNA here is from genome assembly GCF_029873635.1 of Malania oleifera. Classification (NCBI taxonomy): domain Eukaryota; kingdom Viridiplantae; phylum Streptophyta; class Magnoliopsida; order Santalales; family Ximeniaceae; genus Malania; species Malania oleifera. Next base: position 62,753,898 of record NC_080419.1, read on the forward strand.
TATTAGACTGAGTTTTCTTGAAAATGGCCTGGTTAAAATTGGTGTGTCGACAACTGCCCCTCTTTGTAGGATTTGTTGTTATAAAGTAATAGTAGGAACTCTCCTACGTTATTTGTAGTAACAAGACTGCAAAGATAAAAGACACCTATTTTAACCAGGCTGCAGCTTTGATCAAACGAGTATTGTTTTTGCCAATTCGAGGGTGGGAAAAAAGCAACCAAGGTCAAATTGAGAATGTCACACAATTCTCTGTGAAGTTGTTTATTGGTTTGTGGTTGGCTAATTAGTGAAGGGAAATCGAAATGTCGCACAGCTGTCTAGAAAGTTTGTAGTTAGCAGTTTTTTGGTTAGAAGTTAGCGGAGGTGAGTAGTTGCTGGTTAATGCGGAGTCAAAAGTAATTGTAGATGATCTGCATTGGGGATGACTCATGCCAAGTAGGGGGATGATCAATCGGGAGCTGAATCCCGAGATCCTTTGGAAAATATCCTCCAGTGCATGGTTCTAAGTCCTTGAAAAATTGATCTGTTGGGGATGATCAATCAGGTGTAAGATCACGAGATCCATTGGAAGATGGGTATTAGGTGTAGGATCCTAGATTTCTGAAATAGGGTTACTTCACTGAGGATGATCAATCGGGTGTAGGGTCTCAAGATCCTTTGGGAAAATGAGCATTCAGGTGTAGAATTATGAGTTCCTGAAAAACGGTTGCTCCACTGGGGATGATCGATCGGGTGTAGAGTCCCGAGATCCTTTGGGAAAACAAGCATTCAGGTGTAGAGTTTTGAGTTCCTGAAAAATAGTTACTCCACTGGGGATGATCGATCGAGTGTAAAATCCTGAGATCTTTTGGAAGACGAGTGCTTAGGTGTAAAACCCTGAGAGTTTTTCAGAAGATGACTGTTTGGTTGAGGATGGGTGTAGGATCCCACAAGTTAGCTAAGACACTGTTTTAAAGATGAATACTCAGGTGTAGGATCCCGAAGTGTAGAATCATAAGAGGAGGATGATGATTCGGGTGTATGATCCTAAAGACTACTCAAGTGTAAAATCATGAGAGTCGAATGAAGATTCGGGCGTATGATCCCGAAGACCACTCAAGTGTAGAATCATGAAAGTCAGATGAAAATTTGGGTGTATGATCCCAAAGACCACTTAAGTGTAGAATCATGAGAGTTGGATGAAGATTCTATTGTATGATCCCGAGGACCACTCAAGTGTAGAATCTTGAGAGTCAGATGAAGATTCAAGTCTATGATCCCGAAGACCACTCAAGTGTAGGATCATAAGAGTCAGATGAAAATTCGGGTGTATGATCCCAAAGACCACTCAAGTGTAGAATCGTGAGAGTCGAATGAAGATTCGGGTGTACGATCCCAAAGACCACTCAAGTGTAGAATCTTGAGAGTCGGATGAAGATTCAGGTGTATGATCCCAAAGACCACTCAATTGTAGAATCGTGAAAGTCGGATGACGATTCGGGTGTATAATCCAAAAGACCACACAAATGTAGAATGATGAGAGTTGGATGAACATTCAAGTGTATGATCCCGAAGACCACTCAAGTGTAGAATCTTGAGAGTTTACTGGCTGCTCGAGTATATGATCTCGAGGATTTCTCAGATGTGGGATTCTGAGAGTCTGTTGAGTGCTCGAGTGTAGGATCTCGAGAGTTTCTCAGATGTAGGATTCTAAGCATTTGCTAATTGCTCAAGTGTAGGATCTTGAGGACTTTTTAGATGTAGGATTCCGAGAGTCTGCTGGATGCTCGAATGTAGGATCTTGAGGACTTCTTAGATGTAGGATTTTGAGAGTCTGTTGGCTGCTCGAGTGTAGGATCTCGAGAGCTTCTCAGATGTAGGATTCCGAGAGTCTGCTGGCTACTCGAGGACTTCTCAGATGTAGGATTCTGAAATCTACTGATTGCTTGAGTGTAAGATCTCAAGGACTTCTCATATGTAGGATTCCGAGAGTCTACTGGATGCTCGAGTGTAGGATCGCAAGGACTTTTCAGATGTAGGATTCTGAGAGTCTGTTGGCTGCTTGAGTGTAGGATCTCGAGAGCTTCTCAGATGTAGGATTCTGAGAGTCTACTGGATGCTCGAGTGTAGGATCTCGAGAACTTATCAAATGTAGGATTCTGAGTGTCTGTTGGCTGCTCTAGTGTAGGATCTCGAGAGCTTCTCAGATGTAGGATTCCGAGAATCTGTTGGTTGCTCGAGTGTAGGATCTCGAGGACTTCTTAGATGTAGGATTCTGAGAATCTGCTGATTGCTTGAGTGTAGGATCTCGAGGACTTCTCAAATGTTAAAAAAAATGGGTTAATCTTCTCCTAGGTCAACTGCCGCAGTTTCAAAGTAGCTGTCTCAATTTGTTCCTAGGGTCATCTGCCCTGGTTTCAAAGTGCCAATATGTGCCTGGGGTCAACTACCCCAGTTTCAAAGTGTGCCAATCTATGCCTAGGTCAAGTGCCCCATTTTCAAGAATTACTTAGTCAAGGATGCAATAAGGATGTTCAAAAGTTTTTTCAACAAGACAAGTATGACTGAATGATGCTCTTTTGCTATATATATGCATGTAGCTACTTGTGATTCTAAAATGCAGGGATATGTTGCCATACGTATGCACATCACTACCTATGATGCAAAATCATGTATGCATTTTTCTTTTTTGTGTAATGAAATACATGATGATGTATGAAATTTTTTTTTTTCCAATGCGCCTATAATCAGCGACCCAAATTCTGAGTTTCGCCATGTTTTCGAACTCCAATATGATGTGAATGCCTCTAAATCTGGCTCAAATAAGACTCAACCCAAGATCTGCCCTAGTTACATGTCATTGATCTTGGTTTTGCTTTCAAATTCTATTTTGATATGAAAAGCATAAGAACTGCCTCTACAACAACTCAATATGAAATCTGCCCCAGTTACATTTCTTTGTAACTAATCTTGGTCACTGCTTTCAATAGGAACTCAACATGGAGTTTGCCCCAGTTACATCTATTTGCGACTAATCTTGGCTACTGCTTTTAACAAGAATTCAACAAAGAGTTTGCCCCGGTTACATTCATCTGTGGTTGATTCTGTTCACTTGGCATTCTTTCAATAGGGACCTTATTGGCGATTCCTTGCAAGATACCTTCTTTGACCATCCATTCTTTTTTGGACCTTTCGAAGAGTGAGAAAGGGAGTCTATTTTTTTTTCAAAGGATGAAGGTTCATGCATTTAGGACATCAATTTTCTAAATCAAGAGATCATATGCACAAAATAGATGTTTTGCCATGTTTATGCTTTTTGAAAGGAAAAATTTTTATGCTAGTATTTGAAAGTCATGTGACACTGATGCTAGTCTATTAGGATGAATAATTGATTCTCTCCCTTTTTCGATCGCCCCTGTCTTATCAAGGGAAACTTCTCCTCTTCTGTCTCATTTTCTGTTAACCCACTTGAAATCTCTTATTTAATCGTTGCTTCTAGTTTAGCCAGTCGGACCCATGTTTTGATCTCAAGATGGTCTTTAAGACTCAGGACGAAACGTAGGCTTTGGGATTTAGGCTCTCAGAAGAAAATGGAAACTGAAGGTCAAACTTCTCGTTCCCCAAATGATATCGCTTGCCCCAATTTGTGGCGAGGCATTTTTTTTTTTACAAGAATTTGACCGAACTTGCCCTTTTGAACAAGCTACCTATGTACCTTTTCAGGATCAAGTCATTACATAGTTTAGACTTAACATTGAATCTGACAAATCATTTGAGACAATAATGTGTGCCAATCCGATCAAGACTTTTATTTGGACTGTAATGTAGGCTTAGGGTATTGGTCAGAGAAGAAAAGGGTGTAATATGGCTCAAACTTTGCTGCTCAAAAAAAGGTAATCCTTGGTTGAAGATCACATCTCAAGCATGTCCCTTTTCATTTTCTTTCTTTTTCTCCTTTTTCTGCATGTCCTTCTTTTTTGCTTTCCCTTTTATGGAGGATTTTTTAGCATCATGTTCAATAAGAGCTTTAAATGGGACTAATATTTTTAAAACTGCCCTAGTGTGGGGTGTGATCATTTGATGGGTTAATCAAGAATTGAATTCTTTTGGGCTCAAGAGTGCTTGCAAGGGATTTCTTCAATCTTCTTTTTGGTAGCAGAAAAGACAGCTTGCCATCACTTTGGTATCCAATCATTGTCTCATATGATTTTCCAAACCCTTGAAAAGCCTTGACTCGGTTTGATTTTTGGGAAATGACTTTTTGAAGAAAATGGTTTAATTTTAAAGCTCAAACAGGTTCTTTAAGTGATTAAAAAAACATTGGGTTCTTTAAGGGAAAACTGGTGGGCCAAAAATGGCCATCCATCATTTAATCGAAATGATAAGCAAAGAGAGAACACATGAAATAACAATATGATCCTTTATTGGTTTCTTTTAGGGATGTACACAGCCATTAGGCATATTACTTTTTTACAGCATCGGAATTTATAGGATGCAAAAGGTCAGTTCCATCCATATCTGCCAATAGTAGGGCGCCTATTGAGAATGCCTTCTTCACCACATAAGGCCCTTCATAGTTTGGTGTCCACTTGTCGTGATAGTCTATATGGATCGGTAAAATCTTCTTCCATACCAGGTCCCCCTCCTGGAATTTTCGGGGCCGCTCTTTCTAGTTGAATGCTCTTATCATCCTTCTTTGATACAATTGTCCATGGGCTATGGCGGCCATGATTTTTTCCTTAATTAGGCTTAACTGGTCATACCGAGATTGTACCCATTTTGCCTCAACCATCTCTTCCTCTTTTAGGACTCTCAGAGACAGGATTTTGACTTATACTGGGACCATTGCCTCTATTCTGTACCCCAAGGAGAAAGGAGTAGCACCTGCGAAGGTTCTGGACGTAGTCCTATAAGCCATCAGAGCAAAGGGAAGCTTGTTATTCCAATCTTTGTAAGTTTCTGTCATCTTCTCCAGGATGTTCATAATGTTCTTATTGGCTGCTTCCACTACCCCATTCATCTGTGGCCTACACAGAGTTGAATTGTGGTGCCTGACCTTGAAATGGTTGTATAGCTTCGTCATTATTATTGCATTGTTTACGTTCTTGGTGTTGTCTGTAATTATTCTTTTAGGGATTTTGTACAGGAAGATCAACTCTCTTTTGAGGAAAGGACTTACCACTTTTTCTGTGATAATGGAATATGAGGCGGCCTCTACCCATTTAGTGAAATAATCAATTGCCACAAAAATGAAACGGTGCCCATTGTTGGCTTTTGGACTTATCGGCCCGATCACATCCATGCCCCAGGCTAAAAAGGGCCATGGTGAAGAAAGGAAATGAAGTGGTGTCGGTGAAACTTGTAACCGGTTGCCATAAACTTGACACTTATGGCACTTCTAAGCATAGTCAATGCAATCTCTCTCCATGGTCATACAGTAGTATCCGCTCGTGAGTATTTTCCTTGCCAATGAGTGGCCCCCAATGTGAGTATTGCAGACTCCTTCGTGGACCTCACGTATGACTCGTCAGGCCTCTTGCGCTTCCACGCACAGTAGGAGGTTCATGTCATGGTTTCTTTTGTACAATACTTTGCCATCCAAGAAGAACCCCATGGCCAGCCTTCTGATTGTCTTCCGATCATTACTGGTCGCCCCTTCGGGGCACTCACTTTTCTGAATGTATGTTTTGATATCATAAAACCAAGGCTTTCCGTCAGCCTCCTTTACCACCGTGCAATGGGTAGGTTCTGACTGTATTATGATTTAAATGGGTGGGTTCGATCTCCACCCCTTCTTCAACCTTGAACAAAGCTGCCAGTGTAGCCAACGCATCAAGAATCACATTGTTCTCTCTTGGCATGTGGGAGAAACTAATACTATCAAACCCTTCGATCATCTTTTGGATGTACTCACGATACGGTACTAGCTTGGCATCCTGAGTCTCCCATTCCCTAGTCAGCTAGTGAATGACCAAGGCCGAGTCTCCTTTTACCATTAATCGCTTAATACCTCGATCCATAGCAACCTGCAATCCCACGATACATGCCTCATATTTTGCTATGTTGTTAGTGCAAGGAAAGACGAGCTTAGCTACCATTGGATAATGTTTCCCTTCTGGTGATATGAGCACAACTCCTATTATGTGTCCCCAAACATTGACTGCCCCGTCAAACAACATCATCCATTTTTTGGGGTCCTCTTCTTCTCGGGTTATGAAGTCAATATCCTGGTCTGGGAACTCGAACTCCATAGGTTGGTAGTCCTCCACCGTCCTCTCCGCTAAGTATTCCGCAATGACACTTCCCTTGATAGCTTTTTTGGTGAGATAAGAAATGTCGTATTCGGTTAGCAACATCTGCCATCATGCTACTCATCTTGTTACTGTGGGTTTTTCAAATACGTATTTTATCGGGTCCATTTTGGAGATCAGCCAGGTGGGGTAATACAATGTGTATTGCCTCAACTTGATGACCGCCCATACCAAAGTGCAACACGTTTTTTCCAAGTCGAAGTACTTAGACTCATAATCTATGAACTTCTTGCTTAGGTAATAAATGGCACTTTCCTTTCTTTATGTCTCATCATGTTGTCCTAAAACACAACCCATGGAGTTTCCTGAGATTGCTAGGTACAAAATCAACAGTCTTCCGGGTACCGGGGGCACCAGCACTAGGGGATTCAAGAGGTACTCCTTTATCTTTTCGAAAGCTACTTGGCACTCTTCGTTCCACTTTTTTGGGTTGTTCTTTTTTAACAATTTGAAGATGGGTTCGCAAGTGGTGGTTAGTTGAGATATGAACCGGACAATGTAGTTGAGCCTACCCAAGAAACTTCGTACCTCCTTTTTAGACTTTGGGCTAGGCATTTCTCGAATGGTTTTGACCTTGTTAGTGCCCACCTCGATCCCCTTCTCACTTACCACAAACCCTAGAAGCTTTCTGAAAGAAGCACCGAAGGTACATTTTTCGGGGTTCAACCTTAATTGGAACTTTAAGTGTCTCATGAATAATTTCTCCAAATTTATTACATGGTCTCCCTCATTTCGTGACTTAACGACCATGTTATCGATGTAAACCTCAATTTCTTTGTGCATTAAGTCATGAAAGAGGGTTACCATAGCCCTCTAGTAAGTGGCCCTGGCATTCTTTAATCCGAATGACATGACCTTATAGCAGAAAGTCCCACATAGTGTGATGAAGGTTGTCTTTTCCTTGTCCTTAGGTGCCATCCTGATTTGGTTGTATCCCGAAAATTCATCCATGAATGAAAATAAAGCATGCCATGCAGTGTTGTCTACCAATACATCGATGTGCGAGAGTGGGAAGTTATCTTTAGGGCTTGGTTTATTTAAATCCCGGTAGTCGATGCAGACTCATACTTTGCCGTTCTTTTTTATTATCAAGGCAACGTTGGTCATCCCTTCACAATACTGTGCTACCTCCAAGAATCCTACCTCAAACTGTTTCTGCGCCTTTTCCTTTATTTTGAGCAACATCTCCGGCCGTATTCTTCTCATCTTCTGCTTTACCGGCTTAGAGTTAAGATGAAGGGGAATCTTATGAGTTACTAAATCCGTGTTTAGACTTGGCATGTCTTGGTACAACCAGGAAAACACATCCCTGTATTCTCTTAGCAACTCATTTATTTTGCTCCTTTCCTCACCCTTTAGTAGTGCGCCAATTTTTACTTGCTTGGGCTTTTCCTCAGTCCCCATATTGATCATGATGGTGGGGTCACTACTGGAAAGGGTCGGTTTTTTGTATGATTTTAACATTCTTTCCATTACAGGGGATAAATTTATTTTTTGCTCTTTAACTTCAGTTTCATGAATTATATTTTCAAAGTTAATGTTCATTACTTGGTGAGGAATTCTGGTGTTGTTATTTCCTTTATTCCTGCATGAAACCAATAACAAAAAAATTTTGACAACTGATTTCCAAGATGCACATAAATGACAAGAAATGCATAGTTCATTTTCATTAAGAAACCTCCCTGGTTTTTCAGTGGTCGGGGTACAAAAACAAAATCAAAAAATTTTTGAACAAAGATCATTACTTGATAATATCTGGCAAATCAAAAGAGTTCCAGTTCTAAAGCTGTACTCCCAGTTGGAGACGATGGACCCATTATGCAGAGGTGCTTGAGGAGACTTCAGAATCCAACATCGATATGCTTAATTGTCGCAATTCTGCCTCCAGGTTGGATTGGATGCTTTTTATGAAGGTTTGGTTTATGGATGGGACAACCAAAACCCCCTTAGAACTTGTCTCTCCAGTAAGCCTCTCTACCCTTTGCATCTTCTTTTCTTTTGTTTTCTTCTTCTGGTCTACCATTGTGGATATGTAACCAAGACCGTATCTATCTTTTACTTCTTTGAGCATTAACGGCTTTCGGATTCCCTGTAGGTATTTCTCGAGCCCCTTTTTTCGGATGGTACCCTTTCTTAATCATCTCAGATGCCATCATATATTCTGCAACGGAGATCCAGGGACGAGGGATGGGAGATCCTTCTACTACAATTGTGGCATTCATAATCTTAAAAACCTGGAATAAGTCCTCCAGCGCCTTTTCTGCGGCTTCCATGTAAGGAGTGGAAGTGGGTTTAGTTATCATAACTTCCATCTCACCATATATGCAGACCAGCTGATTTCCTACCACAAACTTCAACCTTTGATGTAATGAAGATGAGACCGCCCTTGTGTTATGGATCCATGGCTTTCCCAACAAGCAGCTGTAAGACGGCGTGATGTCCATGACTTAGAATGTGATGTCAAAAATAACTGACCTGATCATCATGGGAATCTCGCTTGCCCCTGTCGACTCCTTACGGGCTTCATCAAAAGCTCTTATTACTAGATTATTCTGTTTGACATATGATGAATCTACTGGTAATTTCTAAAGAGTGGCTATCGACATGACATTGAGGGATGATCCATTATCAATTAGCACCCGTGCTATTATATGATCCTTGCATTTGACTAATATATGCATCACCTGATTATGCCCTCTCCCTTCCGATGGAACCTCTTCATCACTGAAGGTAACATAATTAGTCGTGGCCAAGCTCCCAATCACGTGGCTGAACTTTTCTACACTAATATTTTGAGGAATGTATGCCTGATTAAGTAGTTTCAACAGTGCCTCTATATGGACTTCTGAGTTTAAAAGTAAGGATGGAATGGAAATATGTGCCAACATCTTGTTTAATTGGTCCACAACAGTGTATTCACTGTGTTTGATTAGCCTAAAAAAGTCTTCAGCCTTCTGCTGTTGCACGGGCTTCTTAATACTCCTGCTCGACTCCCCTGTCTGTTCCATACCCAGATTCCCTCATTGTTCTGGTGCATATACCCGGCCACTGTGTGTTATTCCTATGACATTGTCTGTATCTTCCGTGCCCTGGGCCTTGCAATCATACCTCCAGGGCACCCCCTTGCTGTTTTGGTAAGAGAAAGGTTGGGGCATTGAAATAACCAGTCAAGTTGGAACCTTGGGGACATAGTTGGTTCCTTTTGTTGAGGGTATGAAAGGTCAGCGCGTGCATAAGGGATGTTTTTGTTCTTTGTCCCCTATAGTTGAGACTTCCCCATTTTTTGAGTAAAGCTGACCTCTATAATTTTGTCATTCAACATCTTGCATAGAAGCATCCTAAAGGTCTCCAAGCTCTCGACAGTCCTTCTCACCGAACTCTGGTACTCACAGTGTGCACCCTCAGGGCAGGTGACCATTGACTCCATTAGGCCTACCTCCCTAAGCATTTTGTATATCCAGTCCAAAGTTATCCGATCCAGATTCGCTTCTTGCGTCCCTTCGATTCTTACCTCGATCATTCCGACATGGTCCCCCTCATGGTTTGGCAAGGGGTTTCCTTGGATCCCCGCGGGTTTGTCATCAAAGGTGAGCCACCCTGTATCTTTTAATAACTGAAATTTATATTTGAAAGCCTAGCATTGGTCGATGGAGTGACCTGGAGAGTTTGCATGGTATGCGCAATGGACGATGGGATCGAACCATTGTGGGGGTGGCTTAGTGACGGGAATGGTTGGTACAGTTGTCACCATTCCCCTTTCATGCAACTGAGGGAAAAAATCTACATAAGGCATTGGAATCGGATCAATCCTCCTGGTATTCCTGTGCATATTCCCCTCCTGGGCTTGATCGTTTATTAGTGCCTGTCTTGGTCGGGGAGCCACGAACTGGGGCCTTGCGCCCATATACAGTGTCTGGTTCACCATCGGTTGAACATAGAATTTTTTTCCTAGGCCGCTAGTTTCGGCCTCTCTGATTTTGATTCCTAATGTCCCTTGTATCATTTGTGTCTCTTCTTCCTTCTTCCCTTTGACCCATTTCTTGCTCGGGCCATTATCGATGCTACTAACCTTTATCCATCCAGCCTTAACATCAGCCTCTGGCCCCCACTGCCACAATGTCCATAAAGTTGTGGGGTGTAGATCCTACCAAGTGTGAATGATAGGGATCTTTTAATGTCCCTACGAACAACGTGATTGCTTCCTGGTCTCCTACCAGGGGATCTACTTTGGTAGCTGCGTCCCTCCAACGGTGCGCGTATTCTCTAAAAATTTCTGTCGGCTTCTTCTCCATTTCGAAGAGGGTTATTCTATCAGAAGCCATTTCCTGAACATGGCAGTACTGTGCCTCAAAAGCATCTACCAAATTCCCCCACATGCGAATTTAGGCCTTGTCTTGTTGGACATACCATCTAGCCATTGCCCCCATAAAACTGCTCCGAAAGCAATGCATCATCAAGTTCTTATTATCAGTATAAGCGACCATTGACTGGAAATACATGCGCATGTGGGTCTGGGGGCATGTAGTTCCATTAAACTTCTCAAAGTCAGGAATTTTAAATTTTGGAGGGAGTACTACATTGGGCACCAAGTAATAATCTGAGGGTCTAGTGGTATTAGAGGTTCAGGTCCCTTCTATGGCTCTTAACCGCTCTTCTAGCTCATTGCAGAGGTATTCTGCCGCAGCTTTGCTTGTCCTCATAATTGCCATTGCTAATGAAGGCATTCCCATTTTTGGAATTGTCACTGTTGGAACAAAGGGGGGCACACCAGGTCGTGGTCTCTCTGAGGTGAATGGTGGCGGTCCTGATGACTGCCCATGAATCAGCGTGAAGCCTGGAGGATGGATAGGATCTATTTCTTCTTCATGATCTTTATCCTAGATTGTCTTTCCTTTGTTTAGCAGTAGGTCCAATATTCTTTTCATTTGATTGCTCAGTTCCTCTTACTCCTGCTCAATCCCCAAAACACGACTTTCTAATTGTTCTTCCATAGCTTTGGCTTTGCTACGAGTGTTGTAGGGGTGTGTATTTGTCTCAATTTTGTCGGATCTCAGTCACGCCTTTTTTCCCCCCTGAAAATGAAACCCGCATATTTAGGAAAAGTATATGAAATGAATGCTTATGCTGGTACATATGAGTGCATGGATGAACAAATACAATTATGCAGCCTTATATGCTTCGAGCAAGGTTCCGAAAAAAATCATCATCATTTCATTAGTAACTTTTTACACAATTTTTAGTAGAAAATATAGGAAATATTTGAATAGTCTAAGTGGGTGTTGGATTCTGATTCCTTGGTTCCCTCCTATTAAGGCGGCTCGAATCTTCCGGAGCTGGTTCTAACTTCCCGAGTGTCGCACTGTCTACCTTCTATTTTAATGCTTTGTATCGGGCTTCCCAGTAATTGGCCTTTGTAATGCACGACTCCAGCTTTTCAAGCACTTTGTTATAATGGTATCTCTGGTTTTCATACTATTCCTTTAGTTCCCGTATGTATCAAGATTTCTCTTCAATTTCTGATTTGGACTCCCTCAGCAGTTGGGTCATTCGACCAAGCGCCATCTTAAGTTTTTATTTTTTCTTTCTCAGAACCGTCACCTCTTCCCCTGACTTTGAGATATGGATCTTTGGTTGTTTGTTTGGCTTCTGTCGAGGATTAGCTAGATCTTCCTTCCTTTGCTCTAGTGACTGCTTTTTGGTTGCAATTTTCAAAGCCTTCCTTTCAGACGAATGCGAGCTTTTTTTCGGTTGTTTCTTCGCTGTCAATGCTTTTGTCTCCTTCCTGACCCAAGGGTCTCTATTAAGCCTCCATAGTTCATAAATTTCTTGGGCTCCCAAGTTTTGATTGCTGGATTCGACCATATGCACATGCTTCTAGGATACAATGAACTCTCAAACCTTCTTTTGGCTATTATCGGCCTCGTATGCAAATTGAGCATCTGCCAATCCGTGGGTCATGGGTATGAACTGCACTGCACCCACCTGTCTTCTAAACATGAGGGGTGCGTAGGATATTCCTCCTAGGGGCCTAGAAGTGGGACCCAGGGGAGGTTTCTACATCTGTATACCACTTTCGACTTGTCTATCCATGGTGCTTGCCATACGATCCCCTTATTAACCAGATTTTGCAGCCTTTCCTTCCATTAAGTCTTGATAGTGTGTTCTTCCCACCGAGCTGCCTCAAATTCTGCCAAAGGGATTCTGACTGTTGATAAGGAGGAACGAAAGTACCCCTGAATACACGACAAGTGACTCATTATATAGACATAGAATAATGGCACACAACAAGTCAACCTAGCATGCCTTTTGGTTCGGCATTTGTTAAGAGACTGGAATGTTTCTGTCAAAATCCTGTGGACTGTGTTAACCCCTTCCTTCACATGTGCCACGAAAGCAATGGTCGCATGGTCAATGGTCCCCAGTTCCTTCGAAAATATAAGCGGGCCATAGATGGCTAGTGCCAACAAGTGTAGCTGGGCATCTTCCCCTTCCTCCTTCTTTATCAACTCTTTCAAGTGTTCCCAGGTGACTTTTGGGTCTCCTAGCTTCTGGACCTTAACCCTGGTGACTTGAAATATTTCCTTGGCGATAGATGTTCGGGCAGGTACATATGTCTTGTAAGGTGTCGGAAGTTTAGCTAGATGCAACAGTGAGATGTATTCCTCCATGGTGGGAGCTAGATCTACCCTATCCAGAGTAAAGTAGTAGTAAGACGGATTCCAAAATTCGACCAATGCTTCAATCACATGAGGGTTTACGAATACATGCAACATAAAGCCAATGTGTCCGTATATCTGGGAAAAGGTCAAACTACTCTGGGGCATCCATCCCTTCCAAATGTCTCTCAACTCCTTCAAGGAATTGGATCGAGCATTGATGTCAACCCTGTCAAATATCTCAACCACAGATCCCTCACCTGCACTGTCGCCCCACTTCCTTTGTTGATTTTCAGAATATAGCCGCACTGCTGATTTTGTTTCATGATGGACCACTGCGTTCTCCATAGATGAGTCAGATTTCTACCGAAACCTTGGCAAAACAAATGGGGATGCCTATATGAATGCAACATGTCAATAAATATACAACACATTTTTAAGAACAAAACACATACATATGAGATCATACAGAGAAGGATGGAGCCTCTGTCCTAGTCCTAGAAGAGGTTGATATATTTTTTAGGGTTCTCTGAAGCTCTATCCTAAATATGGGATTTTTGGACGATCATGTGTGTTTAAGCTCTAACCCCTATTGAAAAGGGTCCCTAGATTGAAACTCCATCCTCCCTCATAGAGGTCCGAATAAAACTCACACTGAGCAGAGTGGTTTGTGGGTCCCCGTAGGTTCTGCCACATGGGGAATGGCACTATTACACTCCTATTTAATCCTATAATGGAAAGCCCAGGTATAAAGCTATGGGAGTGTGTGAGTTCATCGGTTCCAGCCTACACCCTCTACCCCACTTCCATCCATTATTCAAAATTAAACACATGCTTTATCCACACAAGCCATGGAAACAAGTAATCACATGCTTATCATCTCATGCTAAATCAAGGCATTCACAGTTAATCACATGCCCATTCAGTAGATAATAAAAACATAAGGAAAGCTGAGCAGTTATTTAATTACTTACTGTGATTTATTTTCGAAGTACCTGGAAACAAAATAATCATATGAACAATGCGTACAAAACTGGGGAGGAGCAATGAAGAAGGCTCATTAGATTTGTTGATGGGATAATCCTCATTTAATCATTGGCTCGACTCTCAAGCATCCCTAGCGGAGTCGCCAAGCTATCGCGACGTCCCGGACTCGGCTAGAGACCACTCTAGAAAAAATAGGTGCGGCTGTCAACTGGGAAAAATGGATGTATGATTTGAAAAATATTTTTCGTGGAAAAACAATGAGTGATGGAGTCGCCACTAACCTTTTGGAGTGTGGTTAGAACACTTGATTGCTACCCTATTAGAGGTAGAATTGGTCTACGTTACCAAAATCGAGCTCGAGAGTATAGTTACGCGAGGGGAAGGTATTAGCACCCCCTATGCGTCTGTTCTTACGAACGGTACCAGATTAATAAAAAATTATCCCAAAATAAATATAATAAGCCTTTCAAAATTACTGCCTTCCAAAAATCAAATAAAATGCACAAAACAGATACTATATAGGTATTCCCTCAAAACCGGGGCAATCCAATACTCTGAAGAGTCCATGCCCTTTGTCGCAATCATCGGGATCAAAAATCAAAAAAATAGGGTACAAAATACGCTCCTAGGGGTTTTGAAATTGGTATGTTTTTCTAAGTAGGAAAATATTATTCCAGGAGATTTTTGAAATTTGTTTGGGATGAAAATGATTTTTTGGGCCTAAAAATGCTTTTGTGATTTTTCTAAGTGTGAAAACATTTTGTGATTTTTTAATATTTTTCCTGAACTTCAAAATAGCACAAATAAAATTAAGACAAAAACCATGAAGGTAAGTCAAAAAATAATTTTTTTTTTATAAAATTTTTGAATTTTTATGAATTTTCTATGAATTTTATGGATATCTAAATAATAATAAACAAGTGAAATGGAGAAAACCAGCGTGAACTAGTTCGAGGGAGGAGCTAGTTAAGCATCGACCGGTGCGAGGGGAAAACCGGTTTAAGATCTTAGTCGAGACCATCTCAAGTCAACACACATTGCCTTCCGCGTGGGTTATATGTGTTCAGGTGCATGTATGAATGAGTATGTGCATGAATTTGTGTGCGCATGCATGAGTGTGTGGATGTATGTGTTGCATGCATGTTCATGCATGAATACGTGAATGTGTACATACGAATATGGTATACGTACATGAAGGCATGGATATGTGAGTGTGTGTATGTGAGTATATGCTTGAGTGTATGAATGTGTTGCATGTCAACATGTTTGCGTGTGCATGGTTGTTAGTGTGCATAAAGTGGGTACATGCATGTGAGTGGGTATAAATTAGTGGTGTGTGTAGGTGATTTCAAATTTGTGTGTGTTAGTGGAGTGTGCATTAGTGTGTGTGCAGGTGTGTGTAGGTGAGTGTGTCAATGTGTGTGTAGGTGTGTGTGTTAGTGTTGTGTGTGCTTTATTGTGTAATAGTGTGTGTGCCTGTGGGTATGTCAGTGTTTGTGCAGGTGAGTGTAAATTAGTGGGTGTGCTGTAAGTGCACAAGGGGCCGTGGATGCTCACAGTTGTGTGTAGTGTGTGTGAGCTGCCGGAGGGAGGCAGAGAGGTGTGCCGAGAAAGAGCTGCTGCTACTGCTGTTCTTGTTGGCGGTTTCTCCATCGTCATCGGTGGCTTCGTTCTCGTCGGTGCCAGCAGCCTTAGCCACCACCACGAGCTCCTCCTCGTCATCATCGTCAATGCCGGTAATGCTGGAGCTTCTGAGACTTGGAGCAGTGGCCGGGAAAAAATGCTCATGCATAACTAGTGCAGGTGATGACGATGGCTCCAGAGAGGGTGTGAACTTCGGCGCTGATGTCAGAGTGAGAGTGACAAGCAGAAACTACATCATTCGAACCTGTGCTTGGGGTTAAAAAAAAAAATCGATAAGGGAGCTTTGAGGGTGCTCGGCTTCAGTCCAGAAAGATCTCAGTGATTGGTGCAGTAGCGAAGGGAGGTTGGCATTCGACTTGATGGAGAGTGGCAATGTTCAGTTCCTGCCAGGTTGTGTTTGACAGGGTTGTGTTCTCCGTTGAAGAGGGGTTCAGAGATGCGTGGTTGTTTGTGGCTGCTGTAGTATAAGGGGGAGTGTTGCTGGTGTGAGAGAGAGATCATGCGAGAACGTTGTGTGTGTGTCTGTAGGAGACGTGACTAGCCAGTGGGTTGCTCCAACACCTTTGCGGCTCTGGTGGGATGCTCTCCGCCTTCTCCGACAGTGACAAGCTTCTGGACCTTAATCTCCTATTGGGTTTAAGAGCTTCTTCTTTGAGGCTGTGGATGGAGTGGGTGGAGAGACATGAATGAGAGAGAGGTTGAAACCAACTGGTATAACCGTGAGTAGAATGACTCGATCCTCCACTCCCTCATCATGATCACCTCAGTCGCTAAATGAACTCCAAAAATACAGAACCAATATGCATAAGGAAAGCAAAAATCGTCGAGGCGAACGGACAAAATAGAGTACCTGATTTTTTCTGTTTTTGTGTGGGTATGAGAAAAATATAAACCTGAAGAAAAAAGACCTTAAATCAAGGAGAGCTTGAGCATCTGAAACGAGGGTCAAATGAAGATAAAATAGGGTTTATATAATAACAAAAGTCCTTTAAGACCTATGTGGACTGAAACAGACTCATCAAACATTTCCATTGATTATCAGCGAAGCATTGTTGGATTACAGCAAGAGAAGTGAGATCGACTCTTAGAATCAAAGGTGAGAAACGAAACCATATGAAGTGAGCATAAAAAAAAATAGAGCGAGAGAGAAAGAGAGAGAAATAAAGGGATGAAGGTGAAGTACCTGAAACATAGTTCTGCTTTGAGTCCGCTAGTCCACCATTACATATCAAAGATGTGAAGCCTAGGAACCTGAGAGGAAGTGGTAATAGCCGAGAGATGATGGTTCAAAGCTGTGAGCCGTGTGTGGGTGAGCAAAGATTGAGTGAGCATGGAGGTTTCCCAGAGATATTGAGTTGGTGGTCGGAGATGGTGAGCAGGAAGAGGATCTGAGAGAGATGCAGTGAGGTTCAGGGTCGCCGGAGTTACTGGTGGTTTGATGGATATTGGTTCGGGTGGTGGCTGCGATGGGAGAACGAGAGAGGATGAGTGGGAGATCAGGGAGAGAATGAGAGTGAGGATGATGGAATAGTGAAAAGATGGTGAGGGCTGCCAAGGTGTTGCCAGTGGCTATGGCGTGAAGCAGCGGACTGAGCGGGTTAAGAAAAAGCGGAGAGAAAAGAAATGAGGAGCAGAAGAGAGCTCTCAGGTGAGGTCGTCGGAGATGGGGAAGGCTGGATGTGGAGATATGGTAGAGAGTTTTTGATAATGGAAGTTGTCTGAGCTCGGTGGTGGCCAGGAGGGTTGGCTGGGTTCGTTGAGCTAGTTGGTGGTTCGGTGCGTGAGACTAGAGAAGGAGAGGCGAGGGTGGTCAGGTGAAAAGTTGTCGCGGGGGGAGTGGGAACCTATGTGTGTGAAGAAGAAGGTGAAGAAGATTGGTATGGCTACTGTGGTGGTGAGGTGGCTGTGAAGAGCTATTGGGGAAGTGAGGTGTTTGCAGCAGTGGCAGAGCAGGAGGGTGGTGGTGTTTTGTAGATCTACAGGTGAGATTGTTGGGGCTAGTTTGGAGGTGGTAACAGGGAGGTGAAGGAGAAGGTTTATGGGAAGAGAGGGAGAGTATGAGAATAGTGGAGTGCGAGGGAGATGGGAACTGTAAGATGGCTCTGCCTGGCTACCATGTGTGAGTAGTGAATAGCCTTTTTAGACGCTCTGCGGATGGATGATGGCACGCAAAAGCATGCGGGAAGGGAAAATATTCTCTCCCCTCAACAAAAAAAATATTCCCTCCCGTGTGTGGTTCGGTTAGTGGGGTTTGGGAGGGAATTAATCCTCGCATGCTTTTTCCCCTTTTTATTTTTAAATTTCTTATTATTTATTTTTTGTTGCTCCATTTGTTTTCCAAAAATAAGAAATTCAATTTAATAACACTTGATTCTCAGAAAGTGGGAGGATTCAGACTCGGCGTAACTAAAATACCGAGAGTCACTAAAAATTTAGCGGGACTCAATCAAAATACCGAGGCTTGATTAAAATTCACCGTGGTTCAATTTAAATGCCGAGGTTCGATTGAAACTCACTGAGACTCAATTAAAAATACCAAGACTCGAATAAAAATCGCGGGAATCAATTAAAGACACCCAGACTCAATTAAAAATACCAGAACTCAAATAAAAATATCGAGACTCGAATAAAAATACTTGGACTCAAATAAAAATACCGAGACTTGATTAAAGACACCGGGCCTCAATTTAAAATATCGGGACTCAAATAAAAGTACCGGGACTTGATTAAAGACACTAGGACTCAATTTAAAACATCGGGCTTTTCAAAAAGGGTCCTCCAATTTTCAGGATTTGAAGTCAACTTTTACTACACCGGGTTTTCTCGAAAATGGCCTGATTAAAATTGGAGTGTCGACAGAATTGATAACAATGTGAAATTTTTTTTATGAGTTCTTAATAAAAGGAATAATTGCTGTAATATTTCATCATTGAAATGTATTTTTTTTTTTCTGCTTACATGTTGAATGAAATAATGAGGAGCATATATGGAGTCACTACTACCAACATTCCCCCCCCCCCCACCCTAAAAAAACTATATTCCACATTGAAATGTTATAATCATTTTCTACTGATGAATGGAATTTAATTATCCTTAGGGAGTGCTTGATCAAAATTAATAACATTGAAATAAATTTAGAACTTTAAATGTTTACATTTTTAAGTTGGAATTTTCATTTCTCTAAGAAAAAAAATTCAAATTTATAAATTCAATATGTGATTGATTTATAAGCAAGTAATATGGATGGTATTGAACTTGATGAGGAATACATTGTGCTCTTGATTTTGTATCTGGGTTTTTTCTCGTTCTATTTCTCACATATTGTACCTAGCTTCTCGTTCTGTTCTTTGTGAAGGATTCCATTAATTATTTTCTGTTAATTACATATTGAAATTGTGTATTGATTTGTAAAGGAGTTAGGTTAGTTTATTTCTTAAAATCAAACATTCAGTACTTCTCTTTTTTTAGAGTAGTATTAAAAACAAATTAAATGGTAAACATAGAATTAACAATGAATTATCATTTTGCATGTTTTAAAATTGAGAAACATAACTTTGAAAAATATATCAAAGCACACGACTTGAATTGGGACCAACCCATTGTAAATAAGTTGATTGAATAGAGTGAGTGAAAATTTAAAACCAAAATAAAAGCATGGGTTTCCATGTACACTCATATGCATTTTCACAATGCTCTCTCACCACAGCTGTATATTTTTTTCAATTTTTTTTTTGAAAGAAGAAAAATTTCTTCAAAAGAGTGACACTAAAATTTAAGGTCAACATTTATGTAAACATTTAAGACAACGTTTAAAATTTATAATTATATTAAAATAAAATTTTATTTTTAGTAATATGGGATATGGTTTCCAAATTTATTATTCAAATGGATCTTCCTATAAGGATGAAAAAGTGAAGTCCATTATATGTGTGTATATATTTCAAGACATCCAAACGGAATTTTAAAAAATCAAAACTAGCAATGGGCAAACAAACTGGCATCCAGAAATTTTTCTCTCTCTCTTCTTTTCTTGAAGATAAGAACAAACCCCACCTACCTCCAAAAATTTCCTAACCCCCCTATCCCTACACTTTCAAAAACTAGAAGGAAATAACAAATAGATCAAACCCTAGCCCCTCTACACATAACCTAGGTTCTTTCCATCTCTCTTTTTAATTACACACATAATATGTCACCATTTAAAAATAATTAAGAAAAACTCAATTCAACAAACTCCATGTACGTGTAGAAATAAAAAAGATTTCAACCTAACTATTTATTTTGAGATTTACTCTACATGCAAAGTCTATATATATTTTTAATCATAATCTAGTATAATGAAATACAAAAGTTAGAAAAAACATCCAAAAGCTGTTGTGCACGTATTCCTGAATTTGGTTGACGCGTGGCAAATCTCGCATAACCAAGCTACGAGTTTTAAATGACTAGGGCTATTAGGTTTTAATGCGTGGAAAATCTCGCAGCTTGGTGCTGCGAGATTTAAATGACCAGGGCTATCAAGTTTTGACGCGTGGAAAATCTCCCAGGATAAAGCTGCGAGATTACGTAAGCATTAAACTGAGAAAAATTTTCCCAAACAAAGTATTATTTTATATTTTATTATAAACTAATAATAAAGCAAGAAAAAACTCCATTAAGTTTGGTCTGTAATATTACATATCTTGCATGATGTGGTTTAATGCTCAACAAAGACCATAGAATGACCTTAGGATCCAAAACTTTTCATGGAAAACCCTTCACTTAAAGTGTCATACTCGTACACATAGGTTTGAAGAGTTTTAAGGTCAAAATAGTGCCAAACTTATGTTTTTAACTAAGCCCAGTCGACTGGCCTTTACATGTTCTATAAGCCCCAGTCGACCGACCATTCCCTTAGGCCAAAATCATGTTTTTAACTAAGCCCAGTCGACCAGCCCTTTAATGCTGTATAAGCCCCAGTCGACCACCCTGCGATTCTGGCCTAATTCATAAAGCCTCAGCCGACTGGCCCACTTGAAAAGGCCAGTCGACCGGCTTCATGATTCGGCAAATTGGATCTTGAGCTCCAGTCAACCGAACCTTGGAGTTTTGGAAAATCACCTAACGCCAGTCGATCGGTGTTCTCCCCAATCGACCGGACCCCTTAGGTTTTTGGAAAAGTACCTAAGGCCAGCCAATCGGCACATTCAACAATCGACCAGACTTCTCGAGTTGGGCGAGTTTTTCAGACCAAAAAGGTCATTAATTTTTAATTAAACAAACTTAATAATGACTAATGGGTCCCTTAAGAGTAAATTTTTGAAGAGCTTTATAAATAGCTCACTCAAAGCTTATTTAAACACTTTTGATTATCTTGAAAATTCTCTCAAATTATTTATACTATATTTTCTCTCATCTTTACATACAAGCAAGCATTTGACTCTCTTTCCCTTATTCTTTTGAAAAATCCATTTTGAAAGAGAGCATTGATTATTTATCACTTCCTTCTCTTGCAAATTTATTCCTCTTGAAGTTTGTTAAAGAATCATTCTTTTGAGCATTTATTTTAAAGCATTCACTCTCACTCAATATTTTATTTTGAAAATCATTTTTGAGAGTAAGCTTAGAGTTTCTCCCACTTATTTTCTTAATAAATATTTTCGGAGAAACTTCTTATAGCTTGTGAATCTTTGTGCATCTCCATTGCAAGATTCAAATGCTCACATTGTGTTTTATTGAAAAAATCATTTTTGAGCTTAACCCTAAAATCTCCTACACCTATCTTTGTAAATTATTCATGGAGATATTATTTGGTTTTTTGGATCTTTGAAAAACACTTAGTGCATATCTCTTATTTGAATCAAAGATCATTTAGTATCTTAACCTCTCATATATTTCACATATATATATTTAAGAGAAAAACCATACAAACTCTTTTGAGCATAAATCCTATCATAAAAGAGTGCATATAGAACTTCAATGTACACTAGCTTGTTTTTTAGAAGCATCTGTGTCACGACCCGATAATTTTTTTATATATATATAATATGCTATGTCTGCTCTAATACCAAATATAATATACACATAATCAACTCGATCCAAAGTGGGGTACCAGGGATATACCTGTTCATAAATGCCTACTATCTATGCAGCGAAAAATATAAAAATACCAAATCCTTATATATATATACACAATACTAGAGTGCTATAACCTCCATCCATATACAAATACATCCCCAACAATCCATGAAATACCCTAGGGTTTATACAAAAATATATCTCCTAGCTCAAACACTTACCTTGAAACTAGGGCAGTAACATAACCTCCTCTACCTCGGAGCTCGCTCTGCTTAACGATTTGGATATCTTGAAATGTTTTAATTCATGGGGTGAGACACCTCTCAGTAATTGGGAATAAGTTAATATCAGTATGTCGCAGGTGAGTTTTATATAATCAAGACATAGCTATTAATTCAACTCTAACTGTAAAGACATTTATGTGTATATACATATGTCATAACTCACACCTATGTCATTTCAAATACACACTTTCTATTTGAACATACTTTTAACTATGATAAATAATTCTGCTTTCGTAAATCTATATATATATATATATATATATATATATATAACTGTGAAAACTTCCCTAGATAGATAACTGTAATCATGAATTAACTCCATATGATCGGGTTGCGCGATCCGTAGGTTGAACTTAACCATAGCTAACCTACCAAGTTAAGTCAAACTGTATCTATATCTATAAATATAACTGTAACTGTGAGTATGATTGGCCTTCCTAGCCTGGTCTAGACTCTAGGGGGATCCTCTACTCTCCTCTAGCCCAATGGACTGAATACCAACACTTTATCTACAAGTGTGGCGGCACTACTGTAATTGTATAGAAATGGTACCGCGCTCTCTGAAAATCTCTGCTCCATCAGGGTTCTGATACTATATAATACTATTTATAAATATTGCTATGTTACCATGGTTCTGTATAAACTGTAATTCCATGATTCGATATAAATTTGTAACATAATGGTTTTGTATAAAACTGTAACATTATGAATCCGTATAAAATTGTATATCATGGTTCTATAAAATACTATAATACTATGAATCTGTATAAAATTGTATTGTTAGAAAAGGTGTATTCCCAAAAGGGGGGGGGTGAATTGGAAATTTTAACTTTTATCCTAGGTTAAGTCAGAAGTCAATAAGTTTTGGTAACCTAGGGTCTTTCTACACAGTTCCAAATGTGCTGATAAGTAAAATACGTGGAATTTAAATCATGCACATCATTCATACAATAACATATATGTGCAATAAATATAAAGTGCTGAAATATAAATAGACACATGATATGTTATCGGGGTTCGGCCAACTATGCCTACGTCCCCGCCTCTAGCTCACAAGCCAGAGGATTCCACTAATAGCTCACTTAAGGGTGGAGCGGCACCGTTTACAACCAGGTAACACAGGGCTGACCTCAACCTTAACCAGGTCAATTAGCGGGGCTGACCTCAACCTACACGCCTTAACAGGACGACGCACCTAACTTTCCTAACCGGGTCTAAGCCAATCCGGGACTATTCCAGTGCTAGTCTCCCTCTTCAGGCCCGTGCCTGGAAATACAGCAGATGTGTATTACAATCCATTAGTACAGTGATTGTACTTTCGTGTAAAACAAATATGTACCCAAATGAGCGTAATAACATACACCAGAATATGATTCAATATGTAAGCTCAGTGTGGTCCAATATTTCAACTCTCAAATATATATATTTACTATCAGTGTAATGAGTACGTGAGAGTAACAATCAAGCAATCTTTGTTTCACAAGATATTCAGGCAAGATTTTCACACAAAGATGCTAGCCAAACAATATATATATATATATGTATATTTCAATGAGCGGGTTATCTCAATCGTATAATGCTTTAGTAATGTATATGTTTGGTTTGCAAAAAGATATTCAATCTTTGTATTCAGCAAATAATATTTAGGTCAATGAATATTGCAACAAAGATCAATATCACATAAACAAATATCTTTTCAAAGTTATACCAAGATAAATCCCACAAGATATTTGGAAATGTTTGAAGAGATTTTGCAATCTAAAAACAAATACAAACTTCACAAGATATTGCAATGAATGTGCAATACTTGGAAGTTTAATATAAGTCTTCTTAGGAGAGACTTATTAACAAAGTCTCCTAAGAATACTCGGGTTGGCTCTCAATTAAAATCTTCACAAACAATTAACACACTTGGGAGAGCAACCCTAGAAAGCAACAACACTTAAATCACACTTACAAAATTTGAGTAGAAGATCTGGTAAGAATAAGTGTTGGAGGCTCAATAAATGAGTATTATAAACTTTGGGATTTTCATAGAATTTTCCCTAATCAAAGTGGCTAATTGCCCATAATTTTCTCAAATGAACTCATATATATAGACATGGGAGAAAATATGACCGTTGGAGACCTATTGGGTATTATTTGGAAAGTTTAATGACGTTTAAGACATTTTAACCCTGTTTAAAAATATTAACTGCGGTAAAAAAATCAGGGCAACCCGAGAGGTCCGGTCGACCAGAACAAGTTCGGTCGACCAAGTCTCATATGGTTTGGTCGACCAGGAGAGGGCGATTTCCCAATTTTCCGAGTTTCAGTCGACCAGGCCAATTTGAACTACATGGTTCAGTCGACCAGACCGCTGGAAATTATCCCGAGGACCCTCCGGTCGACCAGGTAGTTGGAGTAAAAAAGTGGTCGGTCGACCGGGAGGTTAAAATGTTGACTCCAAGGTGGTTCGATCGACTGGGGTCAAATGAACTGTAAGGGTTCGGTCGACCAGATGGTCAAATGTTGACCAAGGAGGGTTTCGATCGACCAGGGATCTTTGAACAACCTAGTTCGGTCGACTAGGTGGTCAAACTTTTGACCCAGGGCTGTTTCGGTCGACCAGGGCTTTTTGAACTACCTAGTTTGGTTGACTAGATGGTCAAACTTTGACCCAGGGAGGTTTCGGTCGACTAGGGCTTTCTGAACTACCTGGTTTGGTCAACCAGGTGGTCAAACTTTGACCAAAAAGGGTTTCGGTCGACCAGGAGTTTTGAATGGTTTAGTCGACCAAGACCTTGGTCAACAGTTGACCCAAACCTCTGTCGGTCGACCAGGGCAAAATGAACTGCCTTGGCCGGTCGATCGAAAGTGCACCAAGTGTGCATTTCGGACCCTTTTCAAAACATAGAAGCCCTATTCAAGTGCCTAACAAACATATGTGTAAATGTGTGTGTCCTAGGGTCACTTGGGGTCCAATTTGAAGACACCAAAAAAGTTCGGTGTCAGTCGATCGAAGGGTACACCCTAAGTTCTTTCTAAGGTCATTTCTCATTTACGGTTTGTTTAAGCTTACATAATAAATCATACATGTGATGTGTGTGAGCTTATTACAAACCAATCCCTATTTACTATTATAGACCTTTCCAACTTAAATATTATAGACCCGAATATAAATTACAACAAATAAATTATATCTAGGGTCTTCAAAGTCTTCGTTTTCCTCCGAGTCTCGAAGTGCCATCATAGGATACTACCAAGATAAACCTGCACATCAACTCGGTAGTCATTAAATACCTGAGTATTTGTCATAATCAAAACAGGGTATGACCCATAGGGTCAACAATCTCCCCCGTTTTGATGATGACAAATATTTGCCTATTTCTCCCCCTTTTTGGCAACAGAAAAAAAGGGTGTAGATAACCATTTAAATTGATGTAGGAAAATAAGAGGAAAATATCATTTTTATACACAATAAGTTCGGAAAGTTTTTCGAAAAATTTCGGCAGCATGCTGTTTGAAAATGGAACTTTCCAAAACAAATCCTGTATAAAAAGGACCTGTTTGAGTTTATAAACTTAGTAAGTTATCCACAACTACTCAAACAGTTCAATATGGTCCACCAATCAAGTATAAATTTCAGTATCATCATAAAGTGGACAAAGGAAGTGGCCATTACAAGTCATAATCAATACTCACTAAGGCCAATATGATTATACGATAGGATGTAAAGTCCAAGGCCATCATGGAGTAGACATACGAATTATGCACACAAGCAATAATCAATATTCACAAAGTCTAAGGCAATAAAACATATCAACTGTATAATTTGTTTCTTAGACTTGTAAATGTTACTTGAGAGCTCCCCCTAAATTTATGCAAACTATGAAATGTCTAGGAAGCATCTACTTATACTGACATTAATTATGAGAGTTCATTAAGTTTCTAATACAGTATAAGTAATAAAACAAATCAGACTCAAAAAGTTAAAGTCAATTAATAGTATGAGCCCAATGAGCTTGATGAGTTATAATTCTCTTCTCAAGGATGGGGCTTAAACTCCTCAATATAGTCTCAGGCATACATAAGTGCGTTTATGCTCAAGAATGAATTTCATTTAAGCACATCCATCATACGTTCATTCTTCTTAGTATTACTTAGCATGCAAGAGATTTTAGGCATTAAGTTCTTACTAATTTATTCTAAGATTGGGACTTAAATTCCCATGTATATTTGCATGCACGCTTACTTGAATCAAGCTCAAGGATGATGTTCTCTTAAGTGCATTTCTTATATACTCATCCTATCAGATAAATTCAGCATGCAACAAATATTGATTATTCAATGCATATACATGGCATATTGCATTTCATTTTAAAAACACTATAGTCAATTAAGACTATACTCAAAGTTATGCAATTTTAAAAAACATGTATGTATATAATAATAATGAGGCAAGAGGAAAAAGAGTTTGTTTTGAAATTCGATCATGCCAAAAGTTCATGTAGATAAATATATATACATCCCCTTTTTAATGTTTGCAAAATAGTGCTAGGGGTGCTTGCAGAAATAGAAACTTTAATTTAAAACTCATGCAAGTAAGAAACAAATTTCCTGGTTTGTCAATAAAGTATATACTAAAAATAACCAGAAAACCAAAAACATAATGATCCTAAGAGTTCAGCAATCATATGCAAGATCATATGGTAAGTACAAACAGTTGTGGCAATATAAACATGCTTCAGATTATGATTTTCAATAAAATATTTTCATTCAAGTAGATGCCACAATGAATTCATTCAAGATCTAAGCTAAACATATGGGTAAGCAAAACAGGATATTAATTTTAATTCTAGACGCTTCCCCTATCAATTTGAGTACGTGCTTAGATTCTTTAGCTACTTATACTAACCAAAGATTAGTTT
Organism: Malania oleifera; assembly: GCF_029873635.1. Lineage (NCBI taxonomy): Eukaryota > Viridiplantae > Streptophyta > Magnoliopsida > Santalales > Ximeniaceae > Malania > Malania oleifera. Next base: position 62,780,726 of record NC_080419.1, read on the forward strand.
CATTATGCTCAATAGTATAAGCCATCAATTCACATCTTTAAAATCAACTATACTGAATATTTGTCAATTGCATTTTTCACTTGATTTGTATAGTTGTCCCTATAGACCATAGATGCATCAAAGAAATGAAAGTGATGCATATAAGTCATTTATGTGCTTCCTATAGGGATGGAGCTGAGCTCCCCTAAGTATGTGATGATTATGTAAGGACGAAAATGTGATATTTCTATTTAAGTTTTCACTCATCCTTTCAAAAACATTTTAACATTTTTATTATCATAATCATCCTTAACAAAAAGTTTTGGTTTGGGAAAAATTATGTCGAAATTTCGGCAGCGTGCCGTCTGTAAATCGGACATTTCCCAAATTTTCAAGTACCAAAACCTGATAGATTCAAGCAATCAATTCAAAATATTTCAGTTTAAGCATGCGAGAACCTATATATGCTACCAGCATGCAATACACAACATACTGCATCTGCCATGCAACTGGCGTTCCATACAAGCATGCAAGTAAATAAGTTTCTGTAACAGCCTTGCAGATGGCGTTCCATGCAATCCAGTATTATCAAACAACATATTCAATAACAGTTCACAATACTAGATAATCACAAATCACTATCCATCAATATATAGTATAAACAATACACAATAGTGGATAGTTATGAGTTTAGTATAGTATGGTTATTCATTAAGGCACAAAGACATAAATGATATGAGAATATGAGAGCATTTTCATTTATGAAGGATAAATGCTCCCCCTAAGTTATGCACTTATTCAATTTATGTCTTTTCCACTTTCTAATTCTTTACCCAAGTGTTTTAATATTTTTGATGATATATGCTTGGCTTTGGATGAATAGGCTTAGCGGACCAAGAAGTCACAATAGATATTTCTTTAAGTGAGCTAAGCCAATATTGCCTCTATTGATATGAATTTCAATACGTGTGAGAGGCACAAGTTAGAATGACTTTCAATTTAAAAATACACATGCATAAGTCTACTTAAATTTGATGCACTCATCGAGACTGAGACCTAGGCAATCATATTAGCCATTCAACTCATCTCTAAGTACACAAAGCTCTAAAGGATATGTCTTAGTGATTTGAAAGCTCGTGAAGGGATGAAAAATAAAATACTCTTTGTAGATTTAAACCACTAATGGGTACAGAAGAGTATCTAGGATAGACAGGACATTTTTAAAAATATTTCTGTGAAGGTAATCATGTCCATGCTTGGGCAAAGAGCATATAAGATATGTGAATGTTGTGAACAATGCTCTTTGGTGATCGGAAAGTATACTTTCAATATTATCACAATTTAGAATAAGGATACAAACCAAGGAAATGATGAATCTATACCTGATATGATCGTGGTTTGGTAAAGATTTCCTTTGAAGCGATTAAACCAAAATTAAAGGTTTTGCAATTTAAACTTAAAGGGACCAAATTCCTAGTGGATACCTTTAATTTGGTTATAGCTATGAGAAACACTTAATATATATATATATATATATATATATATATATATATTAGTCATTTAAGATCAGTAGTGCTTTAAGCCCAAAGTGATGACTTGATTTTGATTTAGGCTTTTCACATTCAAAGGTGAGTTTAGGATATAGTGATATATGATAAAAGATAGAACCCTAACACTCAATTTTGTGTAATGGACAATAATTGCTTAACTTGGTGATTTTCATGTTAGCATATGTTAAGCATTTAGAACTAAATACCGGGCGTACATGCCATGTCCATTTGGAAGTGGATAAAGGTTCTTAGTATAACAAGATAGTGCATATACTAAGATTTTCATTTTAAGCAACAACCACTTCCCAAACCTGTAGACATCATAACCCCCTAAACCTAAGCCTAAGAACTAAGGAAACAATAAATAATTAAGTAATATTAAGTTAAATCCAATTTTCCTTAGGACCAATTGGATTTGCTTTGCTGATTATCCATTTCATTTCCTTTTCTAAGCCTCTGGCACTTCTAAGTAAGCAATTAAACCATATGTGCCACATAGTTTTGCAAAATAAGAGGGTATTGAATATACGTAAAAGATTATGCTTATTTATTCTGTTTTTGCTCAATGAGGCACGAAAGTTGGATTTAAAAGATGAAACCCTCTTAAAAATTTTTTTCTTTTAAACTCTTAAGGGTTTATTATGATTATTCTTTTCATTTTTAATTTCAAGTGAAGCTCTAGAATAATCATCCATTTCTTCTTCTAAGCAGATAATTTTCAATATTTTCTCAATCTTTTTCTTTTCAAGAATAGCATGAAAATTTTCCAACCCCTTTAATTGATTTGCTATTCTTTTATTCTCATTCTTCAAAAATATTTTATGCTTAGAAACTCTAACTAGAAACTTGTGCATTTTCAATAAAATCTTTTCTAGTTTTTCATGTGACAACATGCTTTTAACATTCAATTCAGCACATGATTCATCAAAAGATATGTCATAGTTATTATATGAATCATTGCATGCATGCTCAACAATATTATCATAGGGAATATTTGATGATTCATCATATGACACAACATAGCATTCAGCATAAGAATCATCACACACATCATCACAAGAGTCATCAAACGAGAGAGAGTGAGAATCATATACCTCCTCGTTGATTTCTAGCTCATGATTTACCTCCTTCTGATCATTTGAGCTTAAAGCATTCGAAGGAGTTACAATCACCATCTCCTGGGATTCTCCATATTTCTTTTCTAGTTCATCCCAGATTTCCTGTGCACTACGACATGCCATGATCTTAAGAAGGATGTTATAGTCCAAAGCATAATATAATAGTTCCATGGCATATGAATTTGCATGCATCAAGATAATATCATTTTCGTTTACAGGCATACAAATTCCTTTGACAATCACCTGCCAAGCCCTCCAACTCATAGATTTTATAAATATGCTCATTCTAATTTTCCAAGTGGTGTAATCGACACCACAAAATAATGGAGGATTGGTATGTGACTATCCCTCACCAAATGGGGATACACTAATGTGAGCCATTGCAATCTTTTGTAAAAATGTTTAAGTCAAGTGCAACAAGGATCTGATACCAATTGTTAGAAAAGGTGTATTCCCAAGAGGGGGGGTGAATTGAAAATTTTAACTTTTATCCTAGGTTAAGTCAGAAGTCAATAAGTTTTGGTAACCTAGGGTCTTTCTACATAGTTCCAAATGTGTTGATAAGTAAAATACGTGGAATTTAAATCATGCACATCATTCATACAATAACATATACGTGTAATAAATATAAAATGCTGAATATAAATAGACACACGATATGTTATCGGGGTTCGGCCAACTGTGCCTATGTCCCCGCCTCTAGCTCACAAGTCAGAGGATTCCATTAATAGCTCACTTAAGGGTGGAGCGGCACCGTTTACAACCAGGTCAAATTAACACAGGACTGACCTTAACCTTAACTAGGTCAATTAGCGGGGCTGACCTCAACCTACACGCCATAACAGGACGACGCACCTAGCTTTCCTAACCAGGTCTAAGCTAATCCGGGACTATTCCAGGGCTAGTCTCCCTCTTCAGGCTCGTGCCTGGAAATATAGTAGATGTGTATTACAATCCATTGGTACAGTGATTGTGCTTTCGTGTAAAGAAGATATGTACCCAAATGCGCGCAATAACATACACTACAATATGATTCAATATGTAAGCTCAGTGTGGTCCAATATTTCAACTCACACACACACACACATATATATATATATATATATTTACAATTGGTGTAATGAGTACGTGAGAGTAACAATCAAGCAATCTTTGTTTCACAAGATATTTAGGCAAGATGTTCACACAAAGATGCTAGCCAAACAATATATATATGTATATTTCAATGGGCGGGTTTTCTCAATCTTATAATGCTCTAGTAATGTATATGTTTGGTTTGCAAAAAGATATTCAATCTTTGTATTCAGCAAATAATATTTAGGTCAATGAATATTGCAACAAAGATTAATATCACATAAACAAATATCTTTTCAAAGTTATATCAAGATAAATCCCACCAAAGTGGTCGGTCGACCGAGAGGTCAAAATATTGACTCCCAGGTGGTTCGGTCGATTGGGGTCAAATGAACTATAAGGGCTCGGTCGACCAGATGGTCAAATGTTGACCAAGGAGGGTTTCGGTCGACCAGGGATCTTTGAACAACCTGGTTCGGTCGACCAGGTGGTCAAACTTTTGACCCAGGGCGGTTTCGGTCGACCAGGGCTTTTTGAACTACCTGGTTCGGTTGACCAGATGGTCAAACTTTGACCCAGGGAGGTTTCGGTCGACTAGGGCTTTTTGAACTACCTAGTTCGGTAGACCAGGTGGTCAAACTTTGACCAGAAAGGGTTTCGGTCAACTAGGAGTTTTGAACTGAAATGGTTCGGTCGATGAAGACCTTGGTCAACAGTTGACCCAGACCTCTGTCGGTCGACCAGGGCAAAATGAACTGCCTTGGCCGGTCGACCGAAAGTGCACCAAGTGTGCATTTCGGTCCCGTTTCGAAACATAGAAGCCCTATTCAAGTGCCTAACAAACATATGTGTAAATGTGTGTGTCCTAGGGTCACTTGGGGTCCAATTTGAAGACACCGAAAAAGTCTGGTGTCGGTCGAATACACCCTAAGGTCTTTCTATGGCCATTTCTCATTTACGGTTTGTTTGAGCTTATGTAATAAATCATACATGCGATGTGTGTGAGCTTATTGCAAACCAATCCCTATTTACTATTACAGACCTTTCCGACTTAAATATTATAGACCCAAATATAAATTACAACAAATAAATTATATCTAGGGTCTTCAAAGTCTTCGTTTTCCTCCGGGTCTCCGAGTGCCATCATAGGAAACTACATAGATAAACTTGCATATCAACTCGGCAGTCATTAAATATCTAAGTATTTGTCATAATCAAAACAGGGTATGACCCATAGGGTCAACAGGTATATCATGGTTCTATACAAATCATAAGTACTATGAATCTGTATAAAACTGTATATCATGGTTCTGTAAAATACTATATATATGTAATGCTCTGAAAATTCTACTATATTTTTTTCCACATAATAATAATAATAATAATAATAATAATAATAATAATAATAATAATAATAATAATAATAGAACTCTGATATCATAAAACATAATCAAAGTCAATCCGGACCCAAAGGGGTATTGGGGATCAACCTGCTTATCCATACATGTCAACTATGTAGTGAAAACCATAGTATACTAAACCTTGTATACAATACTAGAGTTTTACTGTAACCAAAATACACATATACATCCCAAAAAGAACCATAAATGCCCTACAATCATACCCCCAAAAATCCATCCTAATTTCAACCCAACTACTTACCCTTCAGCCACGGTAGCACTATCAGCCTCCTCTATCTCAGAGCTCGGTTCGCTCGTCTATTTGAGTTTCCTGTAATATATGTATTTTTGGGGTGTGACACATCTCAATAAGGGAGATAGACTAATATCAGTGTATGGCAACAAGAGTATTATTGTGTTATAAATATATACTGTTCGTGATAAATTGTATCTGATAAGTAAGGAAAATCTATACATAGTTTAACACCATTTGACAAGTTAGGTAAAACTGTTTTGCATAAATCTGAATAAATCGTAAATCAACATAACAGACTGTATCATACTAAATTTCTGTATACATATAAATCATTTTCTAAATATGTATCTTACTAAAATTATACCCTAGATGGAAGGCAAAACCATGAATTAACCCTGCATGATTGGGTTGTGCGGCCCAAGGGATGGACTTAACCATGGCTGGCATACTAGGCTAAGTCAAACGTGACATAAACGCACAATTGCCCACCCAACCTGGTCCGCCCATCCTACTCTCCACAACACTTCTCAGGTTGGCACACAGTGGGTATCATACTCTCTGCAACACTTTAGGGCTAATCGGCCTCCGACCCAATAATTTCTGAATAGTGTGGTTGCATTGTCGGCTAACACCAACCTGGTCTGCCCATCCTACTCTTCGCAACACTTCTTGGGTTGGGACATGGGGGTTACACTATCGGCTAACACGAACCTGGTCCACCCATCCTACTCTCCGCAACACTTTTCGGGTCGGTACATAGGGGTTACACTATCTGATCTGACTAGCTAGCTACAGTACCGTGCTCATAACGTACTTAGTCCATTAGGGTTCTGCTACAGTATAGTATATTTCATTAATAACTGTAATAATACTGTTTCATGATTTTGTGTGAAATCTGTCATAATAATAATAATATTTCTAAATATCTATTATAAACATATCTAGTCATGGCATCTGCGTCGGCTGAATATCACGGCATCTGCGCCAGCTGAATATCATAATATATTGAAAATATAATATTTGTACTATTTATAATTTTTTTCTAAAAACTGTTGTCAATTAATGCTTGTACTATTCATAAAATATTCTAACATACCATTATTTACAGTAAAATTTATACTCATGCTACACATAAGTGAGTACTAATCTGTAATATATTATCTAGCCTAGAAAAACATATTTTGCTGATAAAATAATATTAAATATGTTTTCAAAGTTTCCTCAATTCAACATCAGTATTCCCAAAAACTATACTAATTTATATATATACCTTTTTGAATCAAATACTCTATATTCAATGATTGATTTACTGAAAATAGCTGACTCAATCTATCCTCTTACCTATTTCCTAAGAAGCCTGCTGAAAACCTTAAACCATACCCATGGCGTTCAAAACTTCAAACCTTGAAATTGCATTATCCCCAGTTCAATCAACTCAACCCCAGTATATTTATCATCTAACACATTTCCTCGGTCTAGATATTCCAAATAATCACTTAGACCCGAAAATAACTCACTTACCCTGATTTTGGAGTGGTGCCCAAGGACCCCAAATCAACAATCTACTCCGATCAACTTGCAGAGAATCACCCCTAGATCATCGTAGTAACTTCTGATCATCAAAACATGCTAATGGAGCCAAAATCGAAGAAAGAAAGAGGAAAAGCCAAACTTAGAGAGAGAAAGTGAGGGAGAGAAATGAAATTCTTGTTGAAATCTGATTTAAGCATATATATATACTGCTGGCCACGTGTCCTCATTGACGACACACGTGTATTTGTTGACAAGTCACAGAAGGGCGTTCGTCGACGAAGATAATGGGTTCGTCAACAAATCCTTAATGGTCTGAAATTCCTACTCTCGGTATCTCCTCGTCGATGAGTCCCTACTGATGCCCATTTTAAAATTCCTTTTCCTTCTCCTTTTTCTCCTTTCCTTTATTATTTTCATAAATTAAATTTTCCAAGTGTCTATATTCTTCCCTCCTTATAAACTTTTGTCCTCAAAATTTGCTATTTATCTCATGTATCAATCTCTGAGGAAACCCATTGGAATTTTATTAATTACCCTCACTTATGGCGGAGGAATACCATGGTCACATTTACGATTCTGGGTGAATACAATAACCAAAAAAAATTCTCCCAAAACCAACCAAAATTGAAAACTATTACATACAATTGATTAACCTGCACAAAAATCTACCTATTTACATGATTCCTTACCTGAACATTTTCTTCCTATGGCTGATGTTGAATCCTACTAAAACATTTGTGAGTATTTTTGACGCATTTCCTCCAACTACCATGACACTTCCTCAACCGCATGGTTTCTCCAGAGTACTTTCACCAGTGGGATTTTCTTGGTACGTAATTCCTGCTCTTTATGATCTACGACCTGAATTGGTATTTCTTCATATGATAAGGTCTCACTAATCTTCAGTGCTTCATATCTTATTATGTGAGATGGATCTGGGATGTATTTCTTCAATATGGACACGTGAAATACATCATGGATTCTGGATAGCGCTGGGGTAACGCTAACCTGTAGGCAACTGGGCCGACTCTTTCTAATATCTCAAACGACCTAATATACCTAGGGCTAAGCTTATCCTTCTTCCTGAATCTCATTACTCCTTTCATTAGCACGATTTTCAAGAACACATTATCACCCTCATAAAATTCCAATGCTCGTCAATGAATATCTGCATAGTTTTTCTGTCGACTCTAAACTGTTTTAATTCTTTCCTAAATAAGCTTGATTTTCTCAGAAGCCCGTTGTACCATCTCTGGCCTCAATATCAACTTTTCTCCAATTTCATCCTAATATATTGGAGATCGACATCTTTGACCATACAATGCCTTGTACGGGGCCATCCCGATACTGGCCTGGTAGCTGTTGTTGTAAGCAAACTCCACCAATGGCAGGAGCTGAATCTAGCTGCCTCCAAAATCTAACACACAAGCCCACAACATATCCTCCAATATTGGAATAGTCGTCTCCGACTATCCATTGGTATAAGGATGAAAGGATATACGAAAAGCCAACTGGGACCCCAAAGCTCTCTATAAGCTTTTCCAAAATTGTGACGTGAAATGTGGATCCCGATCAGAAATGATGGACACAGGCACTCCATGCAGTCTGACTACTTCCTATACATATAGCTCTACCAATCTACCCATGGAGTAGTTAACTCAGATGAGAGGAAAGTGGGTAGTATTTTTCAGTCTATCAACGACCACCTAGATGGCGTCATGTCCATGCTGTGCCGATGATAAACCTGATGTGAAATCCATAAAATTATGCTCCCACTTCCATTTGGGAATGTAAAGTGGTTGCAATGCGCTCGCTAGTATCTGATGCTTAGCCTTCACCTACTGGCATATCAAACACTACTCTATGTATTCCATAATTTCTCTCTTCATATTGCTCCACTAGAAGGATAACCTCAAATCCTTATACATTTTCATACTCCCTAGATCTACTACATATAGGGAACAGTTCGCCTCATCTAGAATGGTTCTTTTAATCTCAGCATCTGCAAGCACACAGACTCTGGTATGAAACCTCAAAGATCCATCATCTTAAATACTGAATTCCACCTCCTGACCACTCCGCATCGTATCCATAATCTTCATTAACTCCACATCTTTCACCTGAGCCGTTTTAATTATTTCTTATAATGTGGGTTGTACAATCAAATTAGTGATAAAGACCTGATGATTACCCTCTACAAGCTCCACCCAAGTCTTTCCAAATCCATTATGATCTGATGTGTAGTTACTATTGCTGATACAAATGCACTCCCTAATTTACGACTCAATGCATCAGCTACCACATTTGCTTTTCTTGGGTGGTAACTTATGGTGTAATCATAGTCTTTAATCATCTCAAGCCACCTTCTCTATCTCATATTCAACTCTTTCTGTGTGAAGAAATATTTCAAACTCTTATGATCTGTAAAAATTTCACATTTCCCACCATACAAATAATGCCTCCAGATCTTTAAGGCGTACACCACTACAGCCAACTCTAAATCATGCGTTGGATAATTCTTTTCATATTCCTTGAGTTATCGAGAAGCATATGCTTCCACTTTTCCTAACTACATTAATACACACCCAAGTCCTTTTGGGGACGTGTCACTGTAGATCACAAAATTTCCATCTTCTGATGGAATGGTCAAAACTGGTGCGGTGACTAGTCGCTATTTCAACTCTTGAAAGCTTTACTTACAATCATCATTCCATTCAAACTTAGCATTTTTCTTGGTTAGGCATGTTAGAGGCCTTGATAGTCTAGAAAGTTCCTCTATGAACCGGCGATAATATCCTGTCAGTCTCAAGAAACTTCTGATCTCCTAAATATTCTTCGGTTTTACCCAATTCACCATTTCCTCTATCTTATCAAGATCTACAGAGATTCCATCCTTGGATATCACATGCCCAAGGAATGCAACTTTCTCTAACTATAATTCACACTCCTTGAATTTGGCATACAGTATCCTTTCTTTGAGCATTTGAAGCACCAACCTTAAGTACGTCTCATGCTCCTTGAAAGTCCTTGAATAGACTAGTATATCATCAATGAAAACCACTATGAACTGGTCCAAGTACTGATGGAAGACTATGTTCATCAAATCCATAAATGCACTAGGAGCATTTGTTAGTCCAAATGGCATAACCAAAAACTCATAGTGGCCATACCGGGTTCGGAACACTGTCCTAGAGATATCCTCTACCTTGATCTTCACTTGATGGTACCTAGAGCATAGATCAATCTTTGAATAAACCTATGTACCCTGGAGCTGATCAAACAAGTCATCAATAACAGGAAGAGGATACTTGTTCTTAACAGTTACTTTATTTATTTCTCTGTAGTCTATACACATCCTCATCGTCTTGTATTTCTTCTTTACAAATAGAACTGGTGCTCCCCAGGGTGATACACTGGGTTTGATAAATCCTTTATTTAATAATTCCTACGATTGATCTTTTAACTCTCTCAACTCTGCTAGAGCCATTATGTAGGGAGCTTTAGAAATCAGTGTCGTCCCTGAAAGTAAATCAATAGCAAGGTCAATCTCATGGTCGAGAGGCAATCCAGGTAGCTCCTTTGGAAAGACATGAAAATTCCTTCACCACTAGCACATTGGTAAGTTTCAATTCTTTCTTTGTCACTTCCTTTACACAGGCTATATACCGCTAACATCCATCTAGGAGTAGCCTTTTTACTTAAGTGGCTAACACTAACTATGGTGAGGAACACACACGCGACCCCACAAATTTGAACTCATGCTCTTTAGGAGGTCTGAATATCACCTCTCTCAGATGATAATCGATGCTGGCATAAGTAGCAGCTAACTAGGCCATTCCCAAAATCATATCAAATCCATACATGTCTAACACTACTAGGTTAGTTGATTATACTCTCCCCTAATTATCTACTGGATAGCCTCTGAGCACCCTTCGACACCTCACTACTAACCCTATCGGTGTCGCTACTAGGTGTCTAATAGCTGAGTTTCAACCCCACATAATTTAAGGTACCCCATAGACACAAAAGAATGTGTGGCCCCTAAGTCAAATAAAACAATAGCTTTAATTGAAAGAATTTTAATGGTACCTGGCATCACATCACCAGCTACCTCAGCATCACCCGATGTCAGTGTGTAGACCCAGCCTGTGCGGTATTCCTCTACTGACTGCCTCAGGGTGCCTGGAAATTTCCTCAAAATGGTCTGGGAGTGGGAGTATTGCTCCACTGTGCACAACAATCTCGTGCCAAGTGTCCTAGTTTACCACACTAATAGGAGACATTTCTCCTTGCTCAACACTCTCTCATGTGTCTTTTACCATAACTAGGACAACCCGGATAAGTTTGCTTGCCTTGTATCTCATGGCTCTCCATCTCATGCCTCTGTCCTCGCGGTATCCACCTCTCCTCTATGGGCCTCAGTTAGAACCTGCCCGAGATCCAAGAGGTGTGGGTCTCTTCCTCTAGCCCTGCACCTTAGCACCCGTCTGCTTGCTCACTTGCACCATGGAGGCCCTATCCACCAGCTTTAAAAATTCCTATACTTTCTACACCATCACCTGTTCATAAATTTCCTACCTCAAGCCTCTCTCAAAATTTTTTGCCTTCTTTGTTTCATCAAGAACGATGTATGGGGCTAAGCAGGACAGTTCAATAAATTTTACAGAATACTGCTAGACTGTCTGATGCCCCTGATTCAGGTTCGAGAATTCCTCCACTTTTGCTTCGCTAGTGGTGGCAAGAAAATATCAAACAAGGAAAATCTCTTTAAATCGGCTCCAAGTCATGGCTACAAGTACCTGTCTCTGCTCCTCGAGAAGTTTCATAGCAGACCACCAACATTCAGCCTCCTCTGTCAGTTTGAAGCTGGTATACAATACTCTCTGCTCGTCGGTACAACGTAGTATAGTTTGTATCTTTTCCATTTCCTACACTTAATTCTCTGTCATAATCAGGTTTGTACTCCCTGAAAAAGCTGGAGGCTTCATTTTAGTGAAATGCTTTATAGTACAGCCTTAGTCTGCTGATGGGCCTCCCTACTCCCTAGATTTCCGTGCAATCTCAGTCATAACCTGCTGAACTACACTATGCAGAATTGCGTCTGAATCATCGCCGCCAATACTAGAGGGCCCAGAACCATCATCACCACTGGCGTGAGCACTGCTACCCCCAGGGTCTATTTTGAAAAGAAAATAAACATAATTTGAGGACCCTATCTTCATAATATAACTAATACATTTATCTAACTAAAATCTCATATCATCAATTAACCTGACATCCTTATTCTCAATTTAAGATTCCGTCCAACATTTTAGAAACACAACCTGACAATAGTTTACTATGACTTTCGTGAAATCATCACTTCAGGAAAGACACAAAAACTACGACGAAAATCTTGCTTACAAACTATGGAACAAAACCCTAAATTCTCATCTTTAACTTCCCAACATTGACTCACTAAAATCCTGATCTACCCCATTTACTATCCTGTCCAAGATATATTCCTATACTCTGGTATTGTTTCCACTGTGCACTAAAGTCTACAGAACCTAGCAACCTAGGCTTTGATACCACCATTGTAACGCCCCCAAAATTCTGCTATATTTTTTTCCATATAATAATAATAATAGAACTCTGATACCATAAAACATAATCAAAGTCAACTCGAACACAAAGGGGTACCGGGGATTAACCTGCTTATACATACATGTCAATTATGCCACGGAAACCATAATATACTTAACTTTATATACAATACTAGAGTTTTACTATAACTAAAATACACATATACAGTCCAAAAAGAGCCATATATACCCTAGGTTCATACCCCCAAAAATCCATCCTGATTTCAACCCAACTACTTACCCTTTAGCCACGGTAGCACTATCAACCTCCTCTATCTTAGAGCCCGATCTGCTCGTCTATTTGGGTTTCCTGTAATATTTGTATTTCTGGGGTGAAACACCTCTCAGTAAGGGAGATAGACTAATATCAATGTGTGGCAACATGAATATTATTCTGTTATAAACATATACTATTCGTGATAAACTGTATCTGATAAGTAAGGAAAATCTATACATAATTTAATTGCATTTGGCAAGTCAAGTAAAATTGTTCTGTATAAATCTAAATAAATCATAAATCAACATAACATACAATATCATACTAAATTTCTGTATACATATAAATCATCTGCTGTATCTGTATATTACTGAAATTATACCTTGGATGGAAGGCTAAATCATGAATTAACCTCGCATGATCGGGTTGTGCGGCCTTAGGGATAGACTTAACCATGGCTAGCCTACTAGGCTAAGTCAAACATGATATAACTATGCACGATTGCCCACCCAAACTGGTTTGCCCATTTTACTCTCCACAACACTTCTTAGGTCGGCACACAGTGGGTATCCTACTCTCCGCAACACTTCAAGGCTAATCGGTCTCCGAACTAACACTTTCGAAATAGTGTTGTTGCACTGTCACCTAAAACCAACCTAGTCCACCCATCCTACTCTCTGCAACACTTCTTGGGTTGGCACACAAGGGTTACACTATTGGCTAACACCAACTTGGTCCACCCATCCTACTTTCCGCAACACTTCTCGGGTTCGCACACGGGGGGTTACACTGTCAGCTTACACCAACCTAGTCTACCCATCCTACTCTCTACAACACTTCTCAGGTCAGCACACAGGGGTTACACTGTTTGATCTAATTAAGCTAGCTATGGTACCGTGCTCATAACATACTTAGTCCATCAGGGTTCTACTATAGTATAGTATATTTCATTAATAATTGTAATAATACTATTTCATGATTCTGTGTAAAATCTATCATAAGAATAATATTTCTGAATATCTATTATAAACATGTCTAGTCACATCATCTGCACCAACTAAATATCATAATATACTAAAAATACAATTTCTGTACTGTTTATAGTTTTTTCTAAAAACTGTCGTCAATTCATGCTTATACTGTAACTTCACAAAATATTCCAACATACCATTATTTATAGTAAAATTTATACTCATGCCATACACAAGTGAGTACTACTTTGTAACATATTATCTAGTATGGAAAAACATATTTTGCTGACAAAATAATATTAAATCTATTTTCAAAGTTTCCTTAGTTCAACATCAATATTCCCAAAAAACTATACTAATTCATAGATATACCTTTCTGAATCAAATATTGTATATTCAATTATTAATTTACTAAAAATACCTGACTTAATCTATCCCCTTACCTATTTCTTGAGAAGCCTATTGAAAACCCTAAACCACACTCGCGGCGTTCAGAACTTCAAACCCTAAAATTGCATTATCCCCAGTTCAATCAACTCAACGCCAGTATATTTATCATCTAACAAATTCCTAGGTCTAGATATTCCAAAAAATCATTTAAACTCTAAAATAACTCACTTACCCTGATTTTGGAGTGGTGCCCAAGGACCCAAAATCAACAATCTGCTCCGATCAACTTGCAAAGAATCACCCTTAGATCATCGTAGTAACTTTTGATCGTAAAAATGGGCTAAAACGGAGCCGAAATCGAAGAGACAAGGAGGAAGGGCCGAATTTAGAGAGAGAAAGTGATGGAGAGAAATGAAATTCTCGTTGAAACTATCGACGGTTTCCGGCTTGACAAAATCATCGACGGTTTGGCACTTAAAAATACTCTTGGTTGTTGTAACCATCGACGGTTTTCTGAGATATCCTCAATTCGTCAACGGTTTGGACCTATGCCAAACCAACTCCTTCTTTTCCTTTATTATTTCATTAATTACTATTTTTTGGGTCTCTACATCCTCCCATCCTTATAAAAATTTCGTCCTTGAAATTTGCTAAACAAGACTTATACCATCAACTGAAAAACAAACCACCAAATCTTTATTAATTACCCTCACTTATGGCGAAGGAATATTGTGGTTACATAAAAGACTCTAGGGGATTACAAATAACCACAACAAAACTCTCCCAAAACCACTTAAAACGTAAAACTATTATGTTGACCTCATAGGTCATTGTCGGTTTTGATAATGACAAATACTCAAGTATTTGATGGCTATCTAGTTTGCGTGCAGGGTTATATTATCAGATCAATTGATGGCACATGAAGAAAAGCCTGAAGACCCTGGAGATTATTTTATGTTGTAATTTATATTATTATTCAATTCAAGTCTGTAATAGTAATTATAGGAGAAAAGGTCTGTAATAATCTCTGCATATCATGCATATAGGTTTGTTGTAAGCTCATAGACCTTAGAAAATACCTTACGTCCCTACACAAATGCACAAAATAGTCCCCATAATCACTTATAATATCAGGGGAATAAATTGAAGTGTAAATGGACTTAATAAGAAAAAATGTGAGAGGTCGGGCGACCGGACCCTTGGTGTTTAAAACATCTCGGGTGCTCGAACTATGGATCGGTCAACAAGTTGACCTGATTTCAGCAAACTGAACTGAAATGAACACACCGTCCACAGGCGACTGAACCGCTAAGGTGACCATTTTCACTAACTCAGCCAACTGAACATGTATGTTCAAAAGGGCCCTCGGGCGGCTGAACATTTGAGTTCAGTTAACCGAATGATAAACCGAGCAACCGAAACGAGGACAGAATGAAATCGCCTTACTTCAGCATATCGAGCCCCGATTCGGGCACTCGAATGATCAAAAGTGCCTTTTTTAACTGAGTCTATTCGGGCCACCGAACCGTGGTTCAGCCACTTGAAAACTCTCGGGTTGTTTATTTTTTACCCATGTTAAAATTAGTTAAACAGTGTTATTTTTTCTAAATGGATTTTAAACAATTCTAACAATGCCTTATGAGTCCTTAACGGTCATAATTTCCGCTACCTCTATATATAGGGCCTCATTTGTGCTGATTAGCACAAGATTAGTGAAATCATTAGCAAAAATCCTCTCAAAATCAAAAATCTTATTTTGCCCATTCTTCTTCAAATCCTCTCAATCAATCATTCCTTTGATTAATCCTAGCATTGTGAGAGTTCTTATTATGCTTTTGCTTTGATATAGATTGCTTAATACTCTCATTAGATTGGTTGTTGATTGTTTGATTTTTGAGAGTTAAGCAAGAGTGTTTCCCACATATTTAACTTGATAAATCTTGTATTTGGAAAAAATCATTAGCTTGAGGATCTTTGCATTTTTATTGCAAGATTCCTATAGCTCAAGGATTTTGTGCTTATTTCATTGAGGAAAATGTTTTGAGTGTTTGAATGTTTTATTAGCATCTTTGAAACCCTAATCTATTATTGAGATTTTTTATACTTCTTTTTTTTTTGAAGAAATAGCTTGTTGGAACACTCTTGAGCATATTTGTGATTATACTTTGTTGAGCGTTTGCTTGCACAAAATCACATCATCGAGCTTACAATTTCATATATTGTTGATGTGTGTTTGATTAATTACATTTGGTACATATCTACTTGATTGAGAAGCATAATCACTGTACCCAGTTTATTATTGAGAAATAATGTTGTGTCCCAAGCATGGCTTAAGGGGGCAGTAATCCATCTTGGTAAGGATTGTGTGTAAAGGTTGAGATCAGCCTGTGCTAATTAACCTGGTTGTTTTAGGTGCCGCTCTACCCGCTAAGTGAGCTTATAGTAAAATCCTTGTGCTTTTTTGCCAAGGCAGGGACATAGGTAGTTTGCCAAACCTCGATAACATTTTTGGTGTTATGCTATTTACTGCTTTATTATACATGCTTGGTTAAATTTCTAGTGCAGTATACTGATTTATTTTATACGCATTAGATTGACCTTAGTCTTGTGTAATACTACTGTTAGTAGATTGACCTAGGGGATAAACTTTGAAATACCAATTCACCTTCCCCCCCCCCCTCTTGGGATTAAAGTAAAGCTAACTTATTAGATAACTTGCATAAAACCTACTTACATACAACGGACACTTACATAAACTATCACCTTCTCTAGCTAATGATGGGACCCATCAAATAGATATGGGTACCTCTAATGCATTTCCTCCTCTAGCTCCCACGAAGCTTCCTCAACCGCATGATTTCTCCAAAGTACTTTTACTAGTGGGATTTTCTTGGTGCGTAACTCCTGTTCTTTATGATCTAAGATCTGAACTGGCACTTCTTTACACGATAAAGTATCTCTGAACTCCAGTGCCTCATAACTTATAATATGTGAAGAATTTGGGATGTATTTCTTCAACATAGATACATGAAATATGTCATGAATTCTAGATAATGCTTGGGGTAACGCTAACCTATAGGCAACTGGACTAATTCTTTCCAGTATCTCAAATGACCCAATGTACCTAGGGCTAAGCTTACCCTTCTTCCTAAATCTCATTACTCCTTTCATTGGTGCAATTCTCAAAAACAAATTATCTCCTACACCAAATTCTAGCGCTCATTGGCAGGTATCTGCGTAGCTTTTCTAATGACTTTGACTTGTTTTAATTCTTTCCAGGTGCAATTTGATTTTTTCAGAAGCCCTCTATACAATCTTTGGCCCCAAAATCTATCTTTCACCCACTTCATCCCAGTATAGTGGAGTTTGGAACCTCTAACCATATAGTGCTTTATACGGTTCCATTTCAATACTCGTCTGATAGCTGTTGTTATAAGCAAACTCCACTAGTAGTATATACTAAATATAGTCACCTCCAAAGTCTAACACACAAGCTCATAGCATATCTTCTAGCATCTGTATGGTCCTCTCCATCTGTCCATCAGTCTGAGGATGAAAGGTTGTGCTAAAAGCCAATTGGGAACCCAAAGCTCTCTATAAGCCTTTCCAGAACAAAGATGTGAATCGTGGGTCTTGGTTAGAAATGATGGACATAGGCACACTATGCAGTATGACTATTTCTTATATAAACAACTTTGCCAATCCACCCATGGAGTAGCTAACTCTGATGGGAAGAAAATGGGCAGTCTTTGTTAATCGATCCATAATGACCCATATGACATTTTGCGCCTATTGTGCTGATGGAAATCCTATGACAAAGTCCATGGAGATATGCTCGCACTTCCATTTCGGAATATGAAGTGGTTGTAGTGATCCTACTGCCCTCTTGTGCTCAGCCTTTATTTTCTGGCAGGTTAAACATTGTTCTACATATCATACTATTTCTCTTTTCATATTGCTCCATTAGAAGGATTCTCGAAAATCTTTATACATTTTCATACTTCTTGGGTGTACCGAAAATAGAGAACAGTGCGCCTATTCCAAAATGGTCCTTTTAATTTCAGCATCATCAGATACACAAAACGTACTACGAAACCTCATAGCTCCATCATCTGTAATATTAAAATCGGATCCTTTTCCACTCTATAGTCTATCTCTGATCTTTACCAATTCTGTATCTTGTATTTGTGCAATCTTAATTCTTTATAGTAGAGTCGACTGAAGTACCAGATTAGCAATAAATGCCTAGAGATCTCCCTCTACTAGCTCCACGCCAAGTCTTTCCAAGTCCATTCTAATCTAAAGTTGCACAACTATTGTTGATACTGAGGCACTTCCTGAGTTTCAGCTAAAGGCATCAGCTACCACGTTAGCCTTTCCTAGGTGATAATTGATGGTGCAATCGTAATCCTTATCAATTCCAGCCATCTTCTCTGCCTCATATTTAACTCCTTCTGTGTGAAGAAATATTTCAAACCTTTATGATCTATAAATATTTGACACTTCCCCTTATACAGATAATGCCTTTAGATTTTTAGTGCATACACTAGTGCAGTCAACTCCAAATCATGCGTTCGATAGTTTTTTTCATATTCTTTAAGTTACCGAGAAGCATATGCAATAACCTTCCCCTGTTGCATCAAGAAACGCCCGAGTGCCTTCTGAGATGCATCTTTGTATATCACAAATCCACCATCTCCTAATGGAACAGACAAATCTGATGCAATGATGAGTCGCTGCTTCAATTCCTTGAAACTTTGCTTATAATCATCGCTCCACTCAAACTTCACATTTCTCCTCATTAACCGTCTTAGAGGACCCGATAGTTTGGAAAATCCTTTCATAAATCACCAGTAGAAGCCTGCCACACCCAAGAAACTCCTAATTTTATGTACATTTCTCGATCTTACCCAATTCACTACTGTCTCTATCTTGCTCAGATCTACCGAAATGCCATACCCGGAGATGACATGTCCGAGGAATGCAACTTTCTTCAACTAGTATTCACATTTCTTGAATTTAGCATACAACTTCCTCTCTCTCTCTCTCTCTCTCTCTCTCTCTCTCTCTCTCTCTCTCTCTCTCCCTCTCCCTCTTTCTCTCTCTCTCTCTCTCTCTCTCAGTATCAAAAGAACTATCTTCAAATGTATCTCATGCTCCTCGAGGCTCTTTGAATAGACTAGAATATCATCGATGAAAATCACTACAAACTAGTCTAGATATTCATGGAAAACCCTATTCATCAGGTCCATGAATGCAGCAAGAGCATTCATCAATTTGAATGGTATGACCAAAAACTCATAATGGCCATACCGAGTTCAAAATGCTGTCTTTGAAACATGCTCTGCCTTGACCTTCACTTAATGGTACCCGGATTGAAGATCAATCTTTGAGTAAACCTATGTTCCCTAAAGCTGATTAAACAAATCATCAATACGGGGAAGAGGATACTTATTCTTAACTGTCACTTTGTTTGTCTCTCTATTGTCGATACACATCTTCATCGTCCCATCATTCTTATTTACAAAGCGAACTGGTGTTCCCCAGGGTGGCAAACTAGACCTAATAAACCCCTTATTTAGTAATTCCTACAATTTTTATTTTAACTCTTTCAATTCTATATGGAGCTTTAGATATCGGTGTCGTCCTTGGAAGTAAGCCAATGACAAATTCAATCTCATGGTTGGGAGGCAATCCCTGTAAATCTTTTGGGAAGACATCTAAAAACTCCCTTACTATTGAAATATCTTCAAGTTTTAATCCCCCCTAGCATTTCCTTTACAAAAGCTATGTACTCCTGACATCCATCCAAGAGTAGCCTCCTTGCTTGAATAGTTGATACTAACTATGGTGAGGAGTGTACACACAACCCCACAAATCTATACTCCTGCTTCCTAGGAGGTCTGAATACCACTTCTTTCTTATGATAGTTGATGCTAGCATTGTTGGTGGCTAACCATTCCATTCCCAAAATTACATCAAATACATGCATGTAAAATACCAAAAGTTTGGCAAGTAGCTTTTTTCCCTGAATATCCACTGGACAGTCTTTAAGCACTCTTCTACATATCACAACTAATCTCATCGGTGTGGCTACTGATAGTTCAGTGTCAAACATATGAGTTTCTATCCCACATAACTTGATGTACCCTAGCGATATAAAAGAATGGGTGGCCCCTAAATAAAATAAAAAAAACAACAGCTTTATTTGAAAACATAGAAATTATACCCGTCACCACATCACCGGCTGCCTCTGCATCCCTCTGTGTCAATGCATAAACTCACATTGGGGTGACATTCCTGTGATGGTTGCCTCGGGGTGCTTGGTTGTTTCTCTAGTAATGATTAGGAAAGGGTGTATTGTCCAATGGCCCACGACATACCCGTGCAATGTGTCTGGGTCTACTGCACCAATAATAGACATTCTATCCAACCCAGCATTCCCCTACATGCTTCTGACCACACCTAGTGCAAATAGGAGGTACTAGATCACCCTGAAGGGCTCAACATCCCACTATCTACCATTGGCCTTTATCATATCTCCTCCTCTGACCCTGATTGGTTACTGCTCAAAAATTAGGAGACATAGGCCTCTTTTTCTGACTTTGTACTTTGGCACCTCTCTTTGGGTAGTCTCTATCACTGTTGCTTTATCCACTAGCTTTAAAAAAGTCTGTACGTAGAATGCCACCACCTGCTTATAAATGCTCAGTCTCAGGCATTCCTTGAACTTCTTTGCCTTCTTCTTCTCATTGGGCACCATGTGTAGGGCAAATCGGGACAGCTCAATGAATCTGGCAGCATACTGCTGAACCGTTAGGTGTCCGTGAGTCAAATTAAGAAATTCTACCACTTTAACATTTCTGGTAGTAGCGAGGAAATACCACTCGAAAAATAATTCCCTGAAGTGGCTCCATGTCAAAGCTATTGAAACTGGTCTCTGCTCCTCCAACAATTTCACTGACCTCTACCAGCGTTTAGCCTCCCCTGTCAACTTAAAAGTAGCGAATAAAACTTTCTACTGCTTAGTGCATGAGAGAACTGCCAATGTATCCTCAATCTCTTGGACCCAAATCTTTGCCACAAACGATTCGGCTCCTCCAGAGAATAATGGGCGATTCATTCGAGTGAACTACTTGATGGTACAACTCTGGTGAGTTGGCGAGCAACCCTGTTCCCCTGAATTCCTTGCTATCCCAACCATAACTTGTAGGGTGACACTACGTAATACTACCTCTGAATCACTACCGCCCATACTAGAACGCCCTGCATCCTCACTACCATTAGTATTCATATTGGCATCCCTAGGGTCCATCATGAAAATAGAACAACATTGTCTGGGAATCCTAATTCCATAACAAAACTAATACATTAATCTAACCATAAAATATCCCTTTTACCACCAATCAACTTAACATCCTTATCCCTAATTTAAGGTTCTATCTTACCACTCAAAAACAAAGACTAACGATAGTTTACCATGGCTTTCCTAAAATCATCACCCTAGGAAAAACAAAAAAATCGTCACAGAATTCCTGCCTCCAGGCTATAGGACAAAACCCTAAATTCTTATCTTAACCTCCAACAATGACTTATTGATGTCCTGATCTACCATTTTCCTATCCTCAGCAAAATTCATTCCTATACTCTAGTATTATTTTTCGTTGTGCACTAAAGTCTACAAAACCTAGCAACCTAGGCTTCGATACCAAACATCCATGACCTGATAATTTTGCTCTCTATATATATTTTTATAATATGCTATGTCTGCTCTGATACCAAATATAATATACACATAATCAACCTGGACCAAAGTGGGGTACCAGGGATATACCTATCCATAAAAGCGTACTATCTATGTAGCAGAAAACATGAAAATACCCAATCCTTATATGTATATATATACAATACTAGAGTGCTATAACTTCCATACATATACAAATACATCCCCAATGATCCATGAAATACCCTAGGGTTTATACAAAAACATTTCTCCCAACTCAAACACTTACCCTGAAACCAGCGCAGTACCACAACCTTCTCTACCTCGGAGCTTGCTTCGCTCGACGATCTAGATCTCTTGAAATGTTTGAATTCTTGGGGTGAGACACCTCTCAGTAATTGGGAATAAGTTAATATCAGTGTGTGATAGATGAGTTTTATATAATCAAGACATAGCTATTAATTCAACTGTAACTGTAAAGACATTTCTATGTATATACATATATCATAACTCACACCTATGTCATTTCAAGTACACACTTTCTATTTGAACATACTTTTAACTATGATAAATAATTCTGCTTTCGTAAATCTATGTATATATATATAACTATGAAAACTTCTCTGGATGGACAACTGTATTCATGAATTAACCCCGCATGATTGGATTGTGCGACCCATAGGCTGGACTTAACCATGGCTGGCCTACTAGGTTAAGTCAAACTGTATCTGTATCTGTAATTGTAACTGTAACTATGAGTATAATTGGCCTTCCTAGCTTGGTCCGGAATCTAGGCGATCCTTTACTCTCCTCTTGCCCAATTAACTGATTACCAACACTTTATCTGAAAGTGTGACTACACTACTATAACTATATAGTAATGATACCGCATTCTCTGTAAATCTCTGGTCCATCAGGGTTTTGATACTATATAATACTATTTATAAATATTGCTATGTTACCACGATTCTGTAGAAACTATAATACCATGGTTCTATATAAACTATAATACCACGATTCTATATAAATATGTAATATCATGGTTCTACATAAAACTGTAATGCTATGAATCTGTATAAAATAGTATATCATGGTTCTGTAAAATACAGTAATACTATGAATCTGTATAAAACTATATATCATGAATCTATATAAATCTGTAATACGATGAATCTATATAAATCATGGTTCTGTAAATTGTATATTAACTCTATATTTAAAACTATCATTTCTCATGCCACATAATTTAAGCAATATTCATAATATAATAATCTGTATGCGAAAAACTGTATTTCCCTGCTGTATGGGATAAACTATAATTCTTTGCTATAAAATAATAATATTCTCATTTCTAGGGTTTATCTAAATCCCAAGCACCAAATTTCCCAAAATACGTACATATTCATAAAACTATAATTTCTATATCCATAACTTTCATACTTTGTATTATTCAGGCATTCATACTCTGTAATCCTGTAATCGCATGCTGTACTTCAATCAATATAATTTTCTAAAATAACTGACATAACTTATTCCCCTTACCTGTTTCCTAGAGCTATGCCTACAGGGAACCCAAAACTTTGCATGTTGCGCTCGCACAAACCTGTACCCATATTCCCTAACTCAATCAGCTCAACCCTAGAATATTTACTTAAGACCCATATATTCCAATAATTAATTAAACCTAAAAAACAACTTCCTTACCCCAAGTTTGGAGTGATGCCTGGGAAGCCTGAACAGCAAAATCAGTCCAGCTAAATAGTGTAAAAATGGAAGCAGGGATCTCGAAATCACATTAATCCTTCCATTCGGGCTGAATCCAGGCGAAAACCAAAGAGAGATTGTATGGAGGTCGTAGCCCTAAGAGAGGGAAAGGGGAGAGTTTAATTTTAACAATTAAAAATGACTTAAATCCCTTTATATACGGTTGCTGGCATAAGGGAAACTGTCGACAGTTTGGCCTTTTAACCAAACCATTTCTATTGTTTTACCTTTACTTGGTCACAGTAACTCAAAAACATCGATGATTTTTCCGGGCTTGACATAACCGTCGATGGTTTGGCACTTAAAATACTCTTGGTAGTTGTAACCATCGATGATTTTTTGAGATAGCACCAATCGGTCGATGGTTTGGACCTGTGCCAAACCAACTCCTTCCTTTCCTTTATTATTTCATTAATTACTATTTTCCGGGTCTCTACAATTAGTTTGTACACAAAATTTTAATATCATTTGTATCCCTGTAGTTCGGGTAGTGAACCGTGTTTTAGGAGTGGGATATCGCCTGAGGAGGAAGTGCACTATCCTGTAAGGAGCGGTAATAACAGTTTGGCTCCGCCCGATTAAGGGAGCTTAGAGGACTCCACCCTGTAAGGAGAAATTGTAAACGGTGTAGTTCTGCCCAATTAAGTGAGCTAGACAATGAATCCTCAAGTAGGTTGGCTTGAGGTGAGGAGGTAGGCACGGTTTACCCAACCTCATAAAAATCGTGTGTCATTCTTTCCTTATACTCTTTGCATTTTAGTATTTGCATGTTTATATTTACTTATTTGTTAGAATTGGTGTATTCTCGATAGGGTGTGAATTGGGTATTAAAAAATTTCTTCCTAGGAATAATTAATCAAACAGTAGTATACCACAACCTAGGGTTTATCTAAAACATATACCAATTCAATATATAAACTATTTGGCAAATATTTAAACAAATAAATCAATCTCAGTATTGCCAATCTTTTAATGCATATAAACAGTATATTCACAATAATGAAAAATATCAAACAAGTGTGAAAAATAAATTGCAAATAAATAAAGCTGACACCAGATATGATATCAGGGTTCGGCCAATACTGCCTACATCCCTGCCTCAAGCTAACAAGCAAGAGGATTCCACTAATTTCTCACTTATGGGTGGAGCGACACCGCTTACAATACCTTTTCCTTACTGGGTAAGGGAATACCTCTGGTCAGATTCACAAGGCTGACCCCAACCTTTACAACCATACCTTAGAAAGGTACTCCTGGTTTTCCTAACCGGGTCTAAACCATCCGGTACTTTCCTAACTGGGTATAAGCAATCTGGTGCACGTTATAGGCAAGAGCAATCCTCTTCCGATGATCACACACTAGGAATACAATAGAAAGTAATAAACGTGTACAATACAAGTGCTTCTTCACTAAGAAAAGATGTACCAATAAGCACAATACAACCAATGCACTCACATATGATAAGAATTTATGCTCAAGTGAGATTGGTCAAGTTATATATATCAACTCTCAAAGATATGTATATATATATATATATATATATATATATATATATATATATATATATATACATATATACATGTGAGAGTGGTACCTTTGATTCTTGATAGTATACTCAATAAAAGAATAATCAAAGGAACCTTGAAAACCTAATCAAACATCTCAAAAAATATATCTTCAATATTTAGCACAATAAAGATTAGGATCTAAGCTTGCAAAAATGTATCTTATCAAAAGTACATGCAAGCTTTCGAATCTGGAAATGAGAATGCCAAGACTTAGAAGCAAATAATAGTTTTTCCAAGATACTATTTATCAGTAAAATATAATGGGAATAACTTTAGCTTGCTCTCAAAAATCAATATAAGACAATGCAAGTGTGAGAGAGTAGTAAGCTTCAAAATAATGTATAATAATGCACACAATCAATAAGAATCAAGCTCCCTTCAACTTGCAATTGATTTGCAAGTGAGGAGTATAAAATATAATGCTCTATACTTCAAAATGATTTTTGCAAGAAAAATCAAGAAGAGAGTATATTATGCTAAAATTTCGGAAGTATGTGAGCAATAAAGAGTATAAAAATTTAGAGAGAATTTTTTGCTAATCAAAATGCTAATCTCTCCTAATTTGACCAAATGAAAGGGTATATATAGTTTTTCAACAAAATATAACTGTTAGGGATATAAAAGGAATTTTATAAAAAGTTTAACTATGTTTAATGAAAAATTAACCCCTGATTACCACGGTAAAAACTTGGCAACCCGAGAGGTTCGGTCGACCATGGGAAAGAGACTGGTCGGCTAAGCCAAGGCGATTTCCAATGCTTCGTACGTTCGGTCGACTAAGGCTTAGGTTTGGTTTGCTGGGATTGAAGTTCGGTCGACTGTGGTCATTTTGAACTAACAAGCTGATTAGCTGAGGTAGGTAGTATGAAGGTCGGTCGACCATGGAAGCTCAGTTCAAAGTTGGGTCGGTTGACTAAGTTGTGGTCAACAGTTTGACTTTTGGGGTTGCCAGAGGGGTCGTTTTACTGAGGTGTTTTAAACACTCACAGTTTGGTTGGCTGAGGTTTGGTCAAATTTTGACTCGGGGCAAATGGTGGTTCGGTCAACCTTTTGATTAAAGCACAAATACATTTAGATTTACAATTTTGCCCTCAATTTGACCCTAAAAATCCAACGTTGGTCGACTGAAGTCTTCCAAAACTTTTTATAAGTTTTAAGCAATTTTGAAAAGGATTTTAGGTGAAAGGTTTGGTCCCTATGGTCAGTCTATGGCATTGAGCATTAAAGTCCTATCATGCATGAGATGTAGTTATTATAGACCATAATTATTACAAACCCAAAAATTAAATGCATTACAATACAACTTGAAAGAATAAACAAAAATCTTCATGCTCTCCTCCTTTGTAATTTCATGGATTGCGTCGAATGTGCACATTTAAATGCTTCTCGGCTTCCATTTCTCATCTATTATCCATCCATGCTTAGAAAAATGAATATGTTCATACACTTAGCACCCAGATGAGATACTGTGGTTTGTCATAATCAAAATAGGGATCGGACTCAAAAAGTCAATATTATTTATATTAGTTTGTAATTGATTGAGAAAATACTGAAATTGTCATACTTGTTTAAATTATTTGGACTATCATTTATCTTCTGGATTTGTGATTGATTAGAAGGACTCTAAGTTGTCTAATACTAGCTGTGATCTTAAAATAGGACACACTTGACCTAGAAGTTCTAAAATCTCCAATTCACCCCCTCTAAGGATTACACCAAAAATCACATTTGGTATAAGAGCCTCGTTGCATTAAACTTAACCATTTTTGTAAAAGATCGCAATAGCTCATGTTGGTATAACCCTTTTTGGTGAGGGATAATCGTCCACACGTCCTCATATTTTTTTGTGGCATTAACAACACCTTTTGGAAACAAAATATGCATTTTTTTCTTCAAAATCTTGATTAGAAGGTGTGGAGGGTTGTCTCCAAATGAGATTTTGTCCCTATGAAAACTATAGAAGAAAAGAGATTACCTAAGACTGAAGATGAATTTGTTGATGATGATATAAAAGGGGTTCAAGTAAATGTTGCTATCATGAATTCCTTATATTGTGCATTAGATGTAAATGAATTCAATAGAGTCATGACATGTCAAATAGTTAAGGAAATATGGGAAAAACTAGAGGTTACATATGAGGGTACTAGAGATGTGAAAGATAGTAGGATAGACATGTTAACTGATGAATACGAGGCCTTTAGAATGACCTCTAGTGAATTTATATAGGCTATGTAGACTAGGTTGACCCACATCATTAATTCATTGCATGCTCTTGGTAAGACTTATCTCATGTATAAAATGATCAGGAAAGTTCTCAGGGGTCTACCTCCAATCTGGGAACCCAAAGCTACTGTCATAACTAAAGGGAGGATCTTAAAGGCATTGACGCTGAATGAGCTTATTAGATCACTAATCATGTACAAAATGGAAATAAATGAGAGGATGAGTGAACGGATCAAAGTAAAGAAAGTAACAGCTATAAAAGCATCTACTAGTGGCTTTAGTGAAGAAAGTCATTCGAAACCAAAAAAGGACATGGCCATGCTGACCAAGAAGTTCAGCGAATTCTTCAAGAAGAATGGGAGATCATCCAAAAAGTTCCAGAGCTCGAAATTAGGAAAGGGAGTGTCGAGCAAGAGAAAGCAAAAATCAGATCCTCCTATATGGTACAATTGTAATGAAGTCGGTCATATCAAACGAAAATGTCTACTAGTGAAATATTTGAAAAATAAGAAGAAGGCAATGAAAACCACTTCTTGGGATAGACACAATACTAGAGGTTCATACACCAATTCCAGCAACAACGAAGTCGCGAATTTGTGCCTAATGGCCCACAACGACCATGAGGTATATTCATCATGCTCTTTATCGTCTAATTACTCTAGTGATGATTCCTATGTTGATAGCATGCCTACACATAAAGAATTGCACATTGAGCATATTTGTGTTCATAAATTGCTTGATAAAATGACTAAAAAAAATGATGATTTGAAAATCAAATATAAAGATTTGTCAAAAGTGTTTGAAAAAGAAAAGGAGTCCCATGCATCTTTAATGAAAGAAAAAAAATGGAAAATTGCAAGTCTTGAAAGAAAATTGGAAGATAACTCCAAAATTATTTATAAATTCATAGAGGGCCAAAATAATTTTAAAAAACACCTCGGGGCCCAAAGAAACTCTCTAGACAAAGAAGACCTTGGTCTTAATGGAAAAGAAAATAGGAAGCTAAAAAATCTTTATATAGGATATTTCGTAAAATAATCAATATTATTTATTCCATCTAAAGACTCCTATAGGAACACCACATGTTTTAAATGCAATAAGATAGGCCACATAAAATTTGACTATCCTTTTAAGAACAAGGATGTTAAGATTAATAAGGTATGGAAAATCAAAAGAGTATCAAACACTAACCCCTATGGACCCAAGAGAATTTGGGTACCAAAAGTAGTCGCTTGAATGTTTATTATAGGTGTGTTTGAAGTCATCCTCCTTTAAGGACAAATGGTTCATGAACAGTGGCTGCTCAATGCACATGATGGGCGATAAGGCCAAGTTTGCATCCATCACACCAAAGGATGAAGGTTCGTGACCTTTGCGACAATGCAAAAGGCAAGATCATCAGGATAGGTAAGATTGGTAAAGAACCCTCTCTTGTCATAGATAATGTTTTAATTGTAGATGGTTTAAAGCATAATATGTTGAGCATAAGTTAGTTATGTAATAGAAGTTATAGGGTGTCCTTTGAACATAATAAATGCTTAGTAGAGAATATATCTGAGAATAAAATACTATTTTCTACTAAACAAAATGAAAATGTCTATACTACTAGTTTCGGTAACTTAGCCTCTCAACATGTGAAATATTTTTTTACTATAAATGAGGCTAGTTGGCTTTGGCACAAGAGATTATGACATGCTAGCATGGATTTACTATCAAAGCTAGTTAAAAGTGAATTAGTTAAAGGTTTAACTAAGCCAAAAATTTTTGAAAGATAAAATATATGATGCATGTCAATTAGGTAAGCAAACTAAATCTAGTTTTAAAAACGAAGAAAGTCATCTCCACCACTCGGCCCCTTCAAATGTTGCACCTAGACTTATTTGGTCCTAATCAAGTTTAGATTCTAGGAGGGAAATCATATGCCTTTGTAATTGTTGATGATTATTCTAGATTCACATAGGTGTTATTCCTTGCACATAAAGATGAAGCATGTGAAAGATTTACTAAATTATGTAAGAAAATTCAGAACGAAAAGGGATATACACACACATCCGAAGTGATTGGGGTAGAGAATTTAAAATTAAGGATAAAGAAGACTTTTGTGATTCACATGGTATTTCTCATAATTTCTCTGCATCTAGAACCCCACAACAGAATGATATAGTTGAGAGAAAGAATAGGAATGGGTAGAACAATGCTTAATGAACATAACTTACCCAAATATTTCTGGGCTGAAGTAGTTAATACTACTTACTATGTAATGAACATAGTACTAATTAGGCCCACTCTCAACAAAACCCTATATGAATTGTGGAATGGCCATAGACCTAATATCTCATATTTTCATGTCTTTTAGTGTAAATGTTTTGTGCTTAGATATAAAGATAACCTAGGAAAATTTGATGCAAAATATGATGAGGGAGTTTTTCTAGTTATGCCTTAAATAGTAAAGCCTACAGGGTGTTTAATAAAAGAACATTCACAATTATAGAATCCATCCATGTAGTGTTTGATGAGTCCAATCTCTTCTCTAAAAAGGTTGATGACGATGATCTTGAAATAAGAAAGGGATTAGATAAATTATCCATTGAAAATAATGAAGATAAGAGCACAAAATTTAAAGAATCATCTGCTAAAGATAATTAGGTAGAGAATGAGGTACATGAACTACCTAGAGAATGGAAATTTTTGAAGAGTCACCCCAAAGATCAAATCGTAGGTGAACCATCAGAAGGCATAATTACCCAATCATCCTTTAGAAACTTGTGCATCCACTTTGCATTCTTGTCTCAGGAGGAGCCTAAGAATGTGAATGAGGCCATTGAGGATGAATCGTGGGTAATGTCAATCTAGGAAGAGTTTAATCAATTTGAGAGAAACAAAGTCTAAACCTTGGTTCCTAGACCTGATGATCGTACTGTTATTGGAACTAAATGGGTCTATACGAACAAGAAAGATGAAAAAGGGATAGTAATTAGAAACAAAGTCAGACTAGTAGCCCAAGGATATAACCAGGAGGAAGGTATATATTTTGAGGAAACCTATGCTCCTATAGCTGGGATGGAAGCCATTTGAATGTTATTACCATATGATGTTTTTAAGAACTTTAAATTATATCAAATGGATGTTAAAAGTGCATTTCTAGATGGCTACATCAATGAGGAGTTATATGTAGAACATCTTTCAGGATTCGAAAACCATAAATTCCTTTATCATGTTTATAGATTGACTAAAGTCTTGTATGGATTGAAACAGGCTCCTAGAGCTTGGTATGAAAGGTTAAGTGGTTTTCTACTAGATAATGGGTTACTAGAGGGAAGATAGACACAACCCTCTTCATAAAGTCTAAAAATGATAACATGCTCATAGTGCAAATTTATGTAGATGACACCATATTTGGAGCAACAAACAAAGAGTTGTGTAATGAGTTTGCCAAATGCATGCAAAATGAATTCGAAATGAGCATGATGGGTGAACTTACATTCTTCGTAGGACTTCAGATTAAATAGGCTAAACATAGGACTTTTTTATGTCAATCGAAATATGTTAGAGACTTGCTTAAGAAATTTAATATGGAAGGCTCCAAAATTCTAGGAACACCTATGAACACTTCCACCAAATTAGACAAGAGCAAGGCATACCGGTAGATGTTAAGCTCTACCTAGGTATGATTGGTAGCCTATTGTACCTAACTGTGAGTAGGCTTGATATCATGTTTAGCGTGTCCATGTGCGTGAGATTTCAGGCTGCACCTAAAGAGTCTCATTTATTAGTAGTCAAGAGGGTACTTAGATACCTTATCGGGACCATTGACTTAGGATTATCGTACCCTAAGTATTCCTCGTTTGAGATTGTTAACTATTCTGATGTAGACTTTTCCGGTAGCAAAGTTGATAGAAAGAGTTCGAGCAACACTTGTCATTATCTAGGACAATCTCTGGTTTCTTGGTTTTCCAAGAAAAGGAACTCAGTTGCTCTGTCCACAGCCGCGGCTGAATATATAGCAGCTGGGCGTTGTGCTCAAACTCTTTATATGAAGCAAAAAATCATGGACTATGGATTGCACTATGACACTATTCCCATAAAATGTGATAATACTAGTGCGATAAATATCTCAAAGAACCCCATATCAAAGTCAAGAACGAAGCACATAGAAGTTAGACATCATTTTATTCGTGAGCATATGCAAAAGAGGGACGTAGAACTTGAGTTTGAGTGCACTAATGAACAATAGGTCAATAAATTCATGAGACCTTTTTAGGAGGATAAATTTATACAGATTTGGCATGAATTAGGCTTCCCATATTAAAGTCATGAACTAGATATACTTGAGTGATTATTTCACAAATTAGGCTTATCCCTTAATAATGAATGGAGTGCATAACTGAGGGGGAGCATTGATGGGGATCGTCATGTGTTACCCCTTCCTTTTGTAGATGTTATGACACGTAGACAACCTCCAGATGTCTATGTTCTTCACCGACATGGTGACTATGTTTCGTTCACCAACATGGTGACATGTGGACGACCCCCAGATGTCCACAATACTTTCTATACATTGAAGACTTTATGGAGATACTAGAAGACTTCAAAATAAAGAAGCCCGAATGGTGATCGTTGCACATCCGAGCTCCAACTCTTATGGGTCCCACTCAAATCTATTGAGCCTACACAGTCCCACACTACTACTCTAGGCTCCATAGCTTGGGCCTCCCCTTTTGACTTTATTTGCATTTAATTACTTACATTATGAGTTGTGAGAGGTATTTGATTGAGTGATTAATAAGTTTTAATTTTTAAAATTAGGTAAGTTATTTCCTATGCCCATATGAGGATGTTTAGGTCATTTTTATCATTTAGGTTTTTACTTTCCCATATATATTGCTATTGTAAATGCTGGAAAAGGAGTTAGATTATTATTGATTGAATAAAGGTTTTTCCTTTGAAAGCTCAAAGCTTTGTTCCGATCCTTGTGATTGAGTGGCGAAAGGCTATGACGTTCTCCTAGGAGATCAGTTAAAGTGAGACCAAAAATATGTCCAACACCTATCTACCATAATCCATCCATTACAACTATCCACCTCGGAGCCATCCATATCAACCACACTCGAACAACAACAAGCATTAACCATTACACCGGTTCAAAGCGATATGAACGGATTTCTTGGTTTGATTCACATTCATGATCATTGGTAAGTTATTCAAAGGATCCACACAATAAAACTCATCACAAATCATCCATAACTTTGTTTTAGATTACATAAGCCGTAGTTTTGCAAATCCTCACAAAATTCCCATATTTAAGTCGACCCTTCGTTGTCCAGTCAGCTAGACACTAGAGCCCAGTCGCCTGACTCCTTGACTGCTCTCGGCATCTCCCAAATTTCTTAGTAAGTTGCCTAACCTACCTTGACCCACTCAACTGACTCCTGGTTCACTCTCGGTATTTCACCCTAATCTCAGTCAATCGCCTGACCCCTCCTCCCCGGTTGCCTGAGGACCCCCACAACTTGAATTTCTCATTAGTTATGCACATGTTTGCTTGCTAATGATGGGGAATATGATTATGATAGCTTATAATTATTGTCGTGAATGATTGAAGTGCATTTTCATGGCATGTAACTTGATTCTTTGTGAAGGAACCACCTGGGATTGAATTTTAATATAATTATATACCTATTTAAAATCCTTGGACTGCATGATAAATCATGATTTATTTTTTTATGTTTGGTTGATTAAATTTTCATTTCAAAGTGTTTCTCATGTGCATGTTGATTGAGGGTTGAAAACAAGTAGGACTAGGTCACCCCACCCTGTCCTACATCATCTTGGTATCATAGCCTAGGTTAGAATACGCTAAACCCTTAAAGTCCCATTTCCTTAACTCGCAAGATTTTAGTTTCAGACTGAAATAGCTGCAGGATTTTGCCCATAATAGCCCACCTATATTCTGAATTTTGGATATTTGGAGCTATTGTTTGGTTAAGTTTAGAGAGAAAACTTCCAAGGAGGAGGATTTGTAAATTCCAGTGTTATCCTAAGGGGGAGGGTGAATTGGGTATTTAAAAATTATTTAAATATATTTTACAACTTAATCCCTATTTTAATATTAAACAAAATAATCACAAGGGCTTGAAATTAGTTCAAATTAATATCTCACTAAATTCAATGATACCCAATTAATTCTCAAGTGTTTGTAATATTTAACAACATACAAACATGTAAGATCAATAATAAAATGTAAGTGGACGTTACAAAGTAGTTAAGGGTATGAGAGACTCAAAAACGATTTTTACGATGTTCAACCAACTCGACCTATGTCCTCACCTTGAGCAACCCACTCAAGGATTCCACTAATCCCGCTCCTTTAACTAGGACAAAGCTTCCCTTTACAGTCCGCTGCTTACAAGAGGCGTAGCTTCCTCCCCATCCCCAATTCACAACCCAAATCGTGAATACAACAATAATGATTATAATTTTTCTCCAAAACTCAAAATGCTTTTAACCAAACTAGTGAGTACAATAGAAATCCTAGTACATACTCATATAATAAAACATGAAACTTAGTTGAGTGTATGTAATATGATCAATGAGACCTTTTGTGATAATGATGAATGATCATTGTATAAAGTATGTATGACAATATGCTCCAATGGTCTATTCAACTATATGATCTTTATAAATCAAGAATATATATATATATATATATATAATATGTACTCCAAAAATAAATAAATAAACTTTATTCAGTACTTTTTATAAAATATCCCTCAAGAATGTGTATGTAGGAGCTCTTAGAATTTGCAATCAAATAGTTTTTGCAATAAAAAAAAATATCAAATTTTTGAATGAAAATATAGCTTTAAATATCTCAAAGATTTTAGCTTTAGAAAAACTTTTCTCAAGTATCTTATTCAATCAATGAATATAAAATATAAGATTATGATTTTTACTCCAAAGAAGTATATTAAATAGAATGAATATGGGAAACATTAAAATACGGTTTGAATGCTAAAACAACTTTGATTACCAAACCTCAATACCCACGACGATTGCAAAATATGTGTGTGAATGCCTTTTGATCAACGTAACAAATGCCCAAACTTGATGTAAATGCTTTGGAGTGCAAGAAAGAGTTTAGCAATATGTTCAAGGCTCTCAAAAGTATGCAAAAAGTGATGCCCTAGGGTTTAGAGGTTATTTTTATAAGTGTTCTCGACCCTAGATTAAGTTTTGGCTATTGGATCAATTAGATTAAGTAATTTTCGTGCATATCCTCGCTAAGAAACCGTTTTGTGCTGCGACCTTCGTCGACGAGTGGGTACGTTTGTCGACGAGTGTACAAAACTTGTTCATCAATGTGAGTGAGTTCGTCGACGAGAGACTTCTCTGAAATTTTTGAACTCTCAGTATTTTCTTGTCGATGAGAACAAACCGGTTGTCACCGAGTGGCCTTCATGCGTTGGTCGACGAGGCCAAGGGGTTCATCAACGAGGCCTCTATATTTTAGAAAAATTTGCCTCTAAAAATTTCATCCAACCTAGACCTAATGTAAATGAATCTTTCATGAAATGCATGAGTTCTAAGGTCAGTCTAGGGTATATTTGAGCTTCGAATTATATCATATAAAATATGCAAATACAATCAAATCTAACTACCCATTACATTTGAAGATCTTGAAGTTTGCTTCTTCATCCTTTTGCTCTTTTTCTTTTCTAGTTCCATGGAATGTGCTAGGTTGTATATGCTTTAAGTTCTCCATGGCTTCCATGACTTCCTTATCTTTTGTGCATGCTAAATAATGATTCTGTTCAAAATATCAATGCACAGATCAAATACCAAGTGATTTGTCATTATCAAAATAGGATTTGACTCATAGAGTCAACAAGATTGTGTTTTCTAGATGGCAACTAGAGTTGGTAACCATTATCAAGGTCATAGGATATTTTATGAAAGAGAGCCACCTATGCCTCTTAGAGACAGTGTTGACCTTATAGGTCATACGTAATTTTGATCATGACAAATACTCTTGGTATTTGATGACTTTTAAGTTTGTGTGCAGGATCATACTAAGCTCGATCATACAGATGGCATGCGGCAACTTGAAGAAGAATGAAGACCCCGATGTGTTTATCTATTGTAATTTATATTTATATTCTTTTGGGTTTGTAATATCTATTTAAGCCAAGGTCTATAATAACTAATGCAAATCATGGATATAAGAACCATCAGCTCAGATGACCTTTGGAAGGTCGACCGACGCCAGGTTTTTGGGACTAACTCAAAGACCTTAGAAAGACCCGAGGTCCCAGCACTTGATAGTCCCCAATATCACATATACTATCAAGGGAAGAAATTGAATGGAAATAGGACTTATAGGGAAAAATCATGAGGTTTTGGGTGAATGAACCCCTAGTGTTCAAAACACCTTGGGTGACCGAACCTTGGACTAGGTAAAAAGTTGACTTGGTTTCGAGCAATAGAACCAAAAATGATCGTAGCGTCCTCAGGCGACTGAATGTCCATTCTGACTTTTCCCACCAACTCGACAACCCAAACTTATACGTTCAAAAAGGCCTCGGGAAACCGAATACATGAGTTCAGCAGACCGAACTCAGGACTTGGCGACCGAACCACGATCTTTTGAAATCACCTTTGACTCAGCAGACCGAACCCTTTCTCAGGCGACCGAACTTCAAAAATTAACTTTTTTTCATTGTGTCTGTTCGGGAGACCAAACCTCAAGTCAGGTGCCTAAAACTCTCGGGTTTGCTTAATTTTTAACCAAGGTAAATAGAGTTAATCAGGGGTTAATTTCTTAAACATAATTAAAACAAATTTTAAAATTACCCTTAAGTCCCCAACGGTCATAATTTGCCCTCTCCCCATATATATGCTTTCATTTTTCAAAATTAGAGAGGATTATAATTGTGATTAGGGCAAAAACTCTCTAAATTTTTCCAATCCTATTTTCACATACTACGTCCATACACTCTCTTACTCCAAATTTCTTGAATAACCAAGTTTTGTGGGAATGTATAGAGTGTTTATTCTCAATCCAATATTACTCAAATACTCATATTGTATTTCTTATTGATTGATTTTTTTTGATTGAGTGTTTGGGCTAAAGTTCTCCATGGATTTAATTTAATAAATCCGATGTGTGGAGAACTTTGTGGCTTGTGGTTTTTTGCGTCAATATTGCAAGATACCTTAGCCTATAATTTTTGTGTGTGCAAAATTATTATTATTACAAGTGTACATTCAAACACCTCTTGTGCTAAGTATATTGAGAAAACATTTTTTAGATTGTTTGATTATTCTTGCTTGCATCTTTGAAACCCTAACTTGATATTGAGACTTTCCTTAAAGTTTCAAAGATAGGCTTGTTGAACACTCTTGTACATATTTGAGAATATATATTATACTGAGTCTTGATAGCACACATTCACATCACTGAGCTGACTATTCATATGTTGTTGATGTGCATTGATTATACTGTACTGTATTATAGCACATACCTGCTTGTGTAAGAAGCATTTCCATGTACGTAAATTTTTATATCTGCTGTATTTCAGGCATGGGTCTGAAGAGGGAGACTAGCCCTGTGGAATCGTCCCGGATTGGCTTAGACCCGGTTAGGAAAGTTAGGTGCACCATCTTGGTAAGGTGACGGTTAAGGTCAGTCCCGTGAATTGACCTAGTTGTAATCAGTGTCGCTCCACCCATTAAGTGAGAAATAATGGTAATCCTCAGGCTTGTGAGCTGAGGTGGGGACTTTGGCCGAACCTCGATAACATTTCTTGTGCGTGCTTTTAATTTCCGCATTTTAAATTCTAACACATGAATGTTTGTATTTTACTATTATGAATGATTGGGGTTTATAATTGCATAGACAAACCCTAGGTTGAGTAATACTATTGCTAGATTAGTTGAACCTATGAGAGAAATTTTAAATACCCAATTCACACCCCCTCTTTGGAATACACCAAAGTCAACAGACAGGCCTCCCTTTCTTCCATAAAAGCGAGTGAATCATCAAGATGCATTTGTTAGGAGACCACTGCATCATGAGCCCTATGTCTAACATTGAAATGATGAGGACTATGATGTTGATGACCTTCATGTCAGGAGACCTTACCGTAGGGACTATAGTGATCCTTACAAGGATGTAATGAGGATAGAAGCCCCCACCTATGATGGGAAGATGGATCCAAAAGTCTTCCAAGATTGGTTGAATGTGATGGATTCATATTTTGACCACCGTAAGATGTGTGATCCACACTGAGTGAGGTTTGAAAAAATGAGACTAACTAGGCAAGCCAAACTCCATTGGATCCTAAACCCTAAACCCTAAACCCTAAACCCTAAACCTATTGAGAGGCATGAAGCAAGGATAGATCATAGACCCATTAAGCATTGGGATCTAATGAACGATAGGTTAAGAGAGAAGTATGAACCTCTTAGTTATATAGAGCACCTTATAGATCAACTTTACAATTTGCGTCAAGGTAGCATGACTATTTCAGAATACATGAATCAATTTGATACGTTGTCTATAGGATGTGGCATCTATAAGACTGATAGTCAACAGACCTCCCGATTTTGCCTAGGATTGAAGCCTGAACTGAGGAGTAAATTGTTTCCACATCACATTGAGTCCCTTAAACAAGCCTATAACTTAGCTCATGACTTTGAGCAAATGACTAAAGGGCTAATGGGAAAATGGTTTGATACCCTTTCAAGTGAGTCATACTCTCAATGAGTACCCAACTATCACAAGTCCCGACCAATGCAATCAGGTCTAGTCACCCCCCGAGAGAGTAATTCCATAGTCCAACAACCTATGGACAAAGGAAAAGCACCCATGAACTTAGTGCTTGATAGGGAAGATGTTGATAAAAATAAGAAGGAAAATAAAGATACTTGTGGAGAAACCTTGAACACCATAACTAAAAAGTTGTGTGAGTAGGAAAGTCAAGATACAAAGGTGAAAGTCAAGATACAAAGGTAGTGTCGGGGGACGTCGCTAAGGAGACTGAAATACCCCTTCTTGAGAAAGAAACACTCTTAGGAGTATCCTCCCTACCTTCTGAGTTTGATGATGTCACTCTTGAGCCACCTAGTGAGCTACCTCCCATGGGAAAGATTCTGCATGCCACAGACCTTGTTCCTTGTTCATCCTTGCCTCGTTTACCACATCTTAGAGTGAAACTAATGGAACTAAGAATTTAGTTCCACTTGCCTACCCTACTTTCCCTAATCCCAAGAAAGCTAAAACTTTGAGCAGATGCATCAATCGTAAGGAAACCAACAAAATTGACATCAATATTAGGTTTTCCAAAATCATTGTTTCTGATAGAGATGTGAAGCTCATAGGTTACTTCTTGAAATCCTTGAGGACTGTGTTAGGCACTAAACTTATGAAATGGCATTAAAACAAAGAAACCCTGAATCTAAGCATAAGAAGTCCATTGCCTTAAAAGCAGCTAGTGAAAAGTGAATGTAGTGATCTAGACCAAGATGAATTAACATTCATCACTAAAAGACTTGGCAAGTTCTATAGGAGAAATAAAAAGTTCCCTAGAAAGTTTAGTAAAAAGAAATCTGAAAAAGGGGAAACTAGTAGGAAAGAAAACAAAAGTAAAAATGACCCTCCTACATGTTATCATTGCAAGAAACCAGGACACATTAAGCCGGAATGCCCTTTACTCAAGAAGGAAAAAAGAAGAAGAAGGAAGCCATGAAAGCTACATAGGATGATTCAAGCTCAAGCCAAATGGAGAACGAGTCAAGCAGACAAGAGATAGCGAATATGTGCTTCATGGTAAATAATGAAGAGGTAAATTCTTACTACTCCTCATCAACGAAATCTAGGAATCTTGTGATGAATCTTGCGACAGCATGCCCTCTTATAAAGAACTACAAGCTGAGTTATTTGATTTACATAAAAGGTTTATCAAAGTTTCCAAAAGAAACATAAACTTGAAAGAACAAAATGAAAAACTAATGAAACAATTTGAACTTTCTAAATCCATTGAAAAGGAGAAAGAATCTCATATTGAAAAGTTAGAAGAAAAAATAGAAGATATGACTCAAGAAATAGTAAAAATACAAGAAGATGATCAAAATAAAAAAGATTTAGAAATAATTGAACTCAAGAAGTCAAAAGAGGATAAAGAGAATCATTTATAATTTTACCAAAGGTAAAAAAAATTTTGAAAATATGATTGACCAACAAAGATTGCAAGGAAATAGAGAATGAATCGAATATAATGGAAAAACAAATAACAGAAGTAAGAAGTTATTCATGAGATATTTTGTTAAAGAAGCAAAGTGCTATGCTAGTACTTCCTCAACCAATATACATGAACATACTACTTGCTACATGTGCAAGAATAAAGGACATGTGATGTTTAACTACCCACTCAAAAAGAATTATGTTAAGGTTAAAACTGAATGGAAAGTAAACAATGGAACTAGAAATAATTTAAAGAAAGTTAGGAAGATTTGGGTTCCTAAAACTAACACTATGAATCCTTCATTGTAGGTGTGCTTTAGGACAACACCATCAAGGGAAAAGTGGTACTTGGACAGCAGGTGTTCAAGACACATGACTGGAGATAAGACTAAGTTGACCATACTAAAACAAAAAAAATGGGGGATACGTGACCTTTGGTGACAATGTCAAAGGTAAAATTATTGGCATTGGTAAAATAGGTAAAGAACCCTCTCTTACAGTTGATGATGTGTTGTTGGTAGAAGGTCTAAAACATAATCTTTTGAGTATTAGTCAATTAAGTGATAAATGTTTTGAAATAATTTTTAAGAAAGACAAATGCATTATTCAAAATCTTAAGAATGATGAAACTTTATTCATAGCTCATAGGGTAAATAACGTATATTGTATAAATCTTGATAACCTAGTTAATCAAAATGTGACATGTTTGGCTACCATGAATGAAACTTGTTGGCTTTGGCATAGGAAACTAGGACATGCAAGCATTGACCTATTATCTAAACTATCCAAGAAAAATTTAGTAAAAGGATTACCAAATACAAAATTTATAAAAGATAATATTTGTGATGCATGCCAAAAAGGAAAACAAGTCAAGACAAGTTTCAAAAAGAAGTACATATCAACTAGTAGACTCTTAGAACTCTTGCACCTAGACTTATTTTGTCATACTAGAACACAAAACTTAGGAGGCAAACAATATGCCTTTGTGATTGCAAATGATTATTCAAGATATACTTGGGTATTGTTCTTAGCAAATAAAATGAAGCTTGTAACATGTTAATAACTCTATGCAAGAAACCACAAAATGAAAAAGGCTATAACGTAACTAACTTTAGGAGTGATCAAGGTAGAGAGTTCAAAAACAAAGATGTTGACAAATTTTGTGATGATCATGGTATAAACCATAACTTCTCAGTACCTAGGACTCCACAACATAATGGAGTTGTTGAGAGGAAAAATAGAACTCTTTAAGAAATGGCAAGAACCATGTTAAATGAAAATAATTTACCTATGTACTTTTGGGCTGAAGATGTAAATACAACTTTTTATGTTATAAATAGGGTTTTTATTAGATCAAGTCTAGATAAAACACCTTATGAACTATGGAAAGGTAGAAGACCCAACATAGCTTACTTCCATGTATTTGGATGTAAATGCTTTGTTCTCAATAATAAAGATGATCTAGGTAAATTTGATGCAAAATTAGATGAAGGCATTTTCTTAGGATATTCTACAAATAGTAAAGCCTATAGGGTTTATAATAAAAGAACACTTACTATCGTAGAATCCATGCATATTGATGAATAAAATCACTCTGCAAGAGAAATTAAAAATGATGAAAGAGAAGATAACTCACAAAAAGAAGAAAATCTTGAAATAAAAGAAGAAAAAAATGATGAAACTTCAAATGAAAACCCCATAGAAAACCAAGAAATACCAAAAGAGTGGAAATATGTTAAAAGTCATCCAAAATATCAAATTCTTGGAGGACCATCAAAAGGAGTAACTACTAGAGCATCATTGAAAAATATATGGAATCATTATGCATTTTTATCTCAAGATGAACCTAAGAACATTGAAGAAGCCTTAAATGATGATTCTTGGATTATGGCTATGCAAGAAGAACTAAATCAGTTTGAAAGAAGTCAAGTATGACAACTAGTACCTAAACTCAAAGAACATTCAATCATAGGAACTAAATGGGTCTTTAGAAATAAAAAGAATGAAAATGGGGTAGTTGTTAGAAACAAAGTTAGGCTAGTAGCACAAGGTTATAATCAAGAAGAAGGTATCGACAATGAAGAAACCTTTGCACCCGTAGCAAGAATGGAAGCAATAAGGATGCTCCTAGCCTATGCAGCCCATAAGGATTTTAAACTATATCAAATGGATATAAAAAGTGCATTCTTAAATGAATATATAAATGAAGAAGTTTATGTTAAACAACCTCTAGGTTTTAAAGACATGAAAAATCCCAATCATGTATTCAATTTAATAAAAGCTTTGTATGGATTGAAACAAGCTCCTAGAGTTTGGCATGAAAGACTAAGCAATTTTTTACTCAAAAATGATTTTTCAAGAGGAAAGGTAGATAGCACTCTATCCATAAAAACTAAAAATAAAGATAGGCTAATAGTACAAATCCATGTTGATGATATCATATTTGGTGCAACACATGAAGAATTATGTAAAGAATTTGCTGCATGTATGCAAAAAGAATTTGAAATGAGTATGATAGGAGAATTGAATTACTTCCTAGGGCTACAAATTAAACAAGCTAAGAATGGAACATTCATAAATCAAACTAAATATATTAAGGATATGTTGAAAAAGTTTGATATTGAAGAAAGCAAACCCATAGGAACCCCCATGAGCACCTCAACAAGCCTTGACAAAAATGAAAAAGGAAAAAAAGTAGACACATAACATTATCGAGAATGATAGGAAGTCTATTATATCTGACAGCAAGTAGACCCGACATCATGTTTAGTGTATGCATGTGTGCTAGGTTTCAATCAGCACCTAAGGAATCACATCAAATAGTAGTTAAATGAATACTTAGGTACTTGCTAGGCACACTTGATCTAGGCTTATGGTATCCAAAGGGAACTGATTTTGAAATGATAAGCAACATAGAAGCGGATTATGCTGGGTGTAAAATCAATAGAAAGAGCACTAGTGGGACTTGTCACTTACTAGGACACTCACTAGTCTCCTGGTTTTCAAAGAAACAAAATTTCGTGGCATTATCCACAGCTGAAGCAGAAAACATAGCAGCTGGGAGTTGTTGTGCCCAAACGTTATATATGAAACAACAATTAAGATATTTCAAAATTCAATATCAAACAATTCCAATAAAGTGTGACAAGACAAGTTCCATAAATATTTCAAAAAATTCGGTATCTCACTCAAGAACAAAACATATTGACATAAGACATCACT
Organism: Malania oleifera; assembly: GCF_029873635.1. Taxonomy (NCBI): domain Eukaryota; kingdom Viridiplantae; phylum Streptophyta; class Magnoliopsida; order Santalales; family Ximeniaceae; genus Malania; species Malania oleifera. The sequence continues at coordinate 62,823,579 of NC_080419.1, forward strand.
TCTTAAGAGATCACGTACAAAACAAGGAAATAATTCTAGAATTCGTCAATACAAATGATCAATTAGCGGACATATTCACATATCCACTCTCTGAGGATCGATTTATATTCATTAGACAAGAATTAGGAATGATGTATGTTCGAGAAGTTGTTTGAAGAAAAGTTTTTTTAAATCTGCTTGGCAGGCGACTGCCACCTGGGTGTCAGGCGACTGCCATACAACTGACTTGGTGCCTTTTGGCTTGACAGGTGCCTGCTCCTCATGGCAGGCGACTGCCTCGCAGCGGGTAAGGGTTTAAAACCCTATTAGGTCTCATTTTAACAGCTGTCAGGCGCCTACCACTTCTCCTCTCACTCTCAATCCTCTCATTCCTACTCTTATTCAAGCTTATTTCTCCTCCAAATCCGTCCAAAAACAGAATCCAAACTCAAAACCTACATCATCCTCACCAAATTTCTAGCGCTTCTCGAATTCAAATCTCAAAGCAAAATTGCCACGAACAAAGTCGGTTGCTAGCAAGAGTGCTTCCTTCCCCACACGCATCAACAACGATGAAGTATAAAAATGGTTAGTTACTCCTCAAGCCAAACTTCTTTATCGAAATCAAATCGCTTCATCGGAACCAATTCTAGGCAAAGTAATCGATGCTGCATTTTTCAATTCTGATTTTCCTAAAATCTTAGATCTTTTTAAAGATATTAGATGGGAAAGATTTATCACCTATCCAGCCATAGGGTATTATCCAAACTTGGTAAGGATCATTTATGCAAACATGGAGAAACAAGACGATGGGATAAAAACGAACCTCTTAATTAGAGTATTCACCTCACTCCTATATCTTTAGGAAAAATCATTCGTGTTAAATCAGGAGATTTCAAAGTTCAAATTGTTGAAAAAAAATGGATAATGACACAAGGATTTACCCCCGAGGCAATGATACACCCACTTATTTTGGAAATCCACCCATTTATAAACAACTAAATCTTCAAGCAATAATTTTGCATAAACTCATTACTTATAATATTCTACCACAATCTGGTTCACATGATCATGTTTCCTTTGTAGATTGTTTCATCATGTGGTGTATTTTGAAAGGGAAAAGGCTGGATCTTCCTAGTCTTCTCATCAAATGGATTAATATGAAAGTTGACGCTTCTCGTATTATTCTACCATATGCTGGTATATTGAATATGGTGTTTGCAAATTTTAACATCCTCACACCATCTTTCAACTTCATTCAAAAAACCCATTACGACATATTTTCTAACACAATTCTTAAGCGCATGGGTTATAATAAAATCACTCAAGGATGGTTTCACAATGGTTATCAACACCTCACATCTGAGCCTCCTCCTCAACCTTCTATGCCAGCTACTTCAATTCAGCTAGACTCATATACTCCTTCTTGGTTTATGCCATTTTTTACTCACTATCTAAACTTCAATGATAGGATGTAATATGGTCTTGGTATATTTCAAGAGAAGGTTACCACTATGGAAACTCACTGCACCACCCTTGCTCAGCATTTTGATAAAATTAAGAAGCATTTGGCTAGCTCTTCTAAAAGTACAACACCGATGGATATCAGCTCTGTTTCATCTAGTGATAATGAATCTGCTGAAAATTATGAGGAACATGAAGGCGAAGATGATGAGAATGCATCCAAGGAAGATTCTGAATGACGTGCTTGATCGTTGTGGTATTTTGATGCTTTATATTATGTAGTAGTCCTTAATATTTCTATGTATTTCACCAGCTAGCTTTTTATTTTATTTTATTGTATCATATTCTGGAAATCTTTAAGTACTTTGTAGTTCAAAAATTAATGATGCTTTATGATTGATTACCCTCTTTCCCTTTCTGATTGATGTCCAAAGGGGGGGAGTGTTTGAGAAGAACCAAAAGAAAAATGTGCTTGTTACTTGATGATACTTGATGCATATGTTTTGATGCTTGATACTTGAGAAATATGAATGTACTTTATGCTTAAAAATATTTTTGATTCATGCTTATTGAAAGGGGGATCCATGACTATTCGAAAAGGGGGGTACTTTAAGGAGTATTTTATCATTTTTGCTCTAAATTTGTCATCATTAAAAAGGAGGATATTGTTGGCCTAACAAGGATTATAATTCTTATTTTGATGACAACAAATCAAGATAAGTTTGATAATGGTTTTTAAGTTAAACTGCTTCTGGAAGCTGGCAAAGCTCAAGTGATTCCAAGCCAAACTCAAAGGTCAATAATGCTCATGATGGACATACTTTATAAAAGCTTGAAAAATGAAAGATGATTGTAAGCTCAAAGATGATATATGATCGTGGAAAAGTAAGGATTTACTTGAAAATCAGAAGTTTAGAGTTTTAAGGATGCCTCTATGTAAGTATTTCATGTAAACCTTAATATAAACTGAATTGAAGCTCGTACAAATAAAAAGAAACTAAGAAAAATTTTTTTGAAAGACCTCAAAATATGTTTTAAATCAAAATGATAAAGGTCTCAAGAAAGAAAGAAAATTTTGAAAGTGAAAAAAGGATTTTCTGAGAACCAGGCGAATGCCCAATATAGGCAGTAGACTGCCAAAATTAAAGGAATTAAACTTGGGAGGCAGTAGGGTCCCATGCGACTACCTGAGCTCTATCAGGCACCTTGGTGGTCAAATCAGGCGACTGTCTGTGTCTTGGCAGGCGACTGCCAGTCTTCTGGTTGTTTAGTTTTTCACTATGGCTGGCAACTACCACTCGAATAGAATTTTAAAAACTCAACGAGAAAATTTTTTAAATGGATAACTCTAGGTATTAACTTAACTCTGTAGTTATGTTAATACACCAAACTCAAACTAGTTCAGAAACATATCTTATGAGAATTAAAAACATTCTCTAGGTTAGACTTCATTGTAATACTTCATCTGGGTCAAAATCTTTTTCTTCCTTAAATCTAGTCATTTTATTATTTATTTTTAAATATCACCTTTTGACCACATGCATTGCACGAAGATGGCTATGCCATATAGGCTGGTGGAAGCGAAGCATTATTTTATAGCCATATGCCCAATTTGTTCTAGGTCAAAGAAAAAAAGTTAATTATACAATTATATGGAAATTTAATTTGGTTAATTCAAAATATGTCGGGTATTGGTTTTTTTTATTCTTTTTTATTTTAAGTTGCATGAACCTTCCTATGATTTAGTTAAAAATTAAAGTCATTTTATGATTTTGTTGTGACTACTAAATGTTTTTAAAATTATAAAAAGTTATGATTTGTGAATTTTTTTAATGAAAATTAATATATTAGAAGTAAGTGTTTTTTAAATGCAATAAAATGATCTTAACTTATTTTAAAAACCTTTATGAAATCATATATTACAATTTTGTTTGTTTACATATTACAATTTTTTGAATATTGAAAACTATTTTTATGCATAAACATGAAATCGAATAGATGTAAACACTAATATGATCAAGCATAGTCGACATCGGACTCGGGTGACATATTTTGTTACTAATTAACTAGCTCGGTGACTTTTTTGAAGAACTAGTGAAGTGTAAAAAATCATGTTGTGATATGTGGCTCATATATTGAATGAGATGCATGTACAAAAAGAGAACATAGTAGAAAATCAAAGTATTGGCGGAGCAGCATGGAAACCGTCGATGGTTTGGCACCCAATTTCATACAATTTCATTCTATCTAAAACCGTTGATGGTTTGACCCAAATAGTCGACGGTTTGGCTCGGGAACCCAACACGGATTTTTGAATTTTGAATGAGGGATGTTAAGTTGGTTGGGGTTTGGAGGGAAAACCTCTGGAAACTCTATTTATATGTCATTTTGTGATGTATTTGTAACATTATAAGTGTCTTTAACCCTAGATAGTAAGAAAAAATGAAAAAATGAAAGCAAACCCATAGGAACCCCCATGAGCACCTCAACAAGCCTTGACAAAAATGAAAAACGAAAAAAAGTAGACACATAACATTATCGAGAATGATAGGAAGTCCATTATATCTAATAGCAAGTAGACCCGACATCATGTTTAGTGTATGCATGTGCGTTAGGTTTTAATTAGCACCTAAGGAATCATGTCAAATAGCAGTTAAACGAATACTTAGGTACTTGCTAGGCACACTTGATTTAGGCTTATGGTATCCAAAGGGAACTGATTTTGAAATGATAAGCTACTCAGATGCGGATTATGCTGGGTGTAAAATAGATAGAAAGAGCACTAGTGGGTCTTGTCACTTACTAGGACACTCACTAGTCTCCTAGTTTTCAAAGAAACAAAATTTCGTGGCATTATCCACAGCTGAAGCAGAATACATAGAAGCTGGGAGTTGTTTTTCCCAAACATTATATATGAAACAACAATGAAGAGATTTCAAACTTCAATATCAAACAATTCCAATAAAGTCCAACAAGACAAGTGCTATAAATATTTCAAAAAATTTGGTATCTCACTCAAGAACAAAACATATTGACATAAGACATCACTTCTTAAGAGATCACGTACAAAACAAGGAAATAATTCTAGAATTCGTCAATACAAATGATCAATTAGCGGACATATTCACAAAACCACTCTCTGAGGATCGATTTATATTCGTTATACGAGAATTAGGAATGATGCATGTCCGAGAAGTTGTTTGAAGAAAAGTTTTTTTAAATCTGCTTGGTAGGCGACTGCCACCTGGGTGTCAGGCGACTACCATACTACTGACTTGGTGCCTTTTGGATTGACAGGCGCCTGCCTCCTCATGGCAGGCGACTGCCTCGCAGTGGGTAAGGGTTTAAAACCCTATTAGGTCTCATTTGAACAGCTCTCAAGTGCCTGCCACTTCTCTTCTCACTCCCAATCCTCTCATTCCTACTCTTATTCAAGCTTATTTCTCCTCCAAATCCGTCCAAAATCAGAATCCAAACTCAAAACCTACATCATCCTCACCAAATTTCTAGGGTTTCTTGAATTCAAATCTAAAAGCAAAAATGCCACGAACAAAGTCAGTTGCTGACAAGAGTGCTTCCTTCTCCACACGCATCAACAACGATGAAGTATAAAAATGGTTAGTTACTCCTCAAGCCAAACTTCTTTATCAAAATCAAATCGCTTCATCGGAACCAATTCTAGGCAAAGTAATCGATGCTGCATTTTTCAATTTTGATTTTCCTAAAATCATAGATCTTTTTAAAGATATTAGATGGGAAAGATTCATCACCTATCCAGCCATAGGGTATTATCCAAACTTGGTAAGGATCTTTTATGCAAACATGGAAAAACAAGACGATGGGATAAAAATGAACCTCTTAAGTAGAGTATTCACCTCCCTCCCATATCTTTAGGAAAAATCATTCGTGTTAAATCGGGAGATTTCAAAGTTCAAATTGTTGAAAAACAATGGATAATGACACAAGGATTTACCCCCGAGGCAATGATACACCCACTTATTTTGGAAATCCACCCATCTATAAATAGCTAAACCTTCAAGCAATAATTTTGCATAAACTCATTACTTATAATACTCTACCATGATTCGGTTCACATGATCATGTTTCCTTTCTAGATTGTTTCATCATGTGGTGTATTTTGAAAGGGAAAAAGCTGGATCTTCCTAGTCTTCTCATCAAATGGATTAATATGAAAGTTGACGCTTCTCGTATTATTCTACCATATGCTGGTATATTGAATATGGTGTTTGCAAATTTTAACATCCTTACACCATCTTTCAAATTCATTCGAAAAACCCGTTATGACATATTTGACACAATTCTTAAGCGCATGGGTTATAAGAAAACCACTCAAGGATGGTTTCACAAGGGTCATCGACACCTCACATTTGAGCCTTCTCCTTAGTCTTCTATGCCAGCTACTTCAATTCAGCCAAACTCATATTCTCCTTCTTGGTTTATGCCATTCTATACTCACTATCTAAACATCAGCGATAGGATGTAATCTGGTCTTGGTATAGTTCAAGGGAAGGTTACCACCATGCAAACTCACTGCTCCACCCTTGCTCACCATTTTGATAAAATTGAGAAGCATTTGGCCAGCTCTTCTAAAAGTACAACACCGATGGATATCGGCTCTGTTCCATCTAGTGATAATGAATTTGCTAAAAATTATGAGGAACATGAAGACGAAGATGATGAGAATGCATCCAAGGAAGATTCTGAATGACGTTCTTGATTGTTGTAGTGTTTTGATGCTTTATATTATGTAGTAGTCCTTAATATTTTTATGTATTTCACCAGCCAGCTTTTTTTTTTATTTTTTATTGTATCACATTCTGGAAATCTTATAGTACTTTGTAGTTCAAAACTTAACTATGCTTTATGATGGATTACTCTCTTTCCCTTTTTGATTGATGTCCAAAGGGGGATAGTGTTTGAGGAAGAGCAAAAAGAAAAATGTGCTTGATACTTGATGATACTTGATGCATATGTTTTGATGCACATGTTTGATGCTTGATACTTGAGAATATGAATGTATTTTATGCTTAAAAATATTTTTCATTCATGCTTATTGAAAGGGGGAGCCATGACTATTGGAAAAGGGGAGTACTTTAAGGAGTATTTTCTCATTTTTACTCTAGATTTGTCATCATTAAAAAGAAGGATATTGTTGGCCTAACAAGGCTTATAATTCTTATTTTGATGATAACAAATCAAGATAAATTTGATAATGGTTTTTAAGTTAAACTGTTTCAGGAAGCAGGCAAAGCTCAAGTATTTCAAAGCCAAACTCAAAGGTCAATAATGCTTATGATGGACATACTTTATAAAAGCTTGAAAAATGAAAGATGATTGAAAGCTCAAAGATGATATATGATCATGGAAAAGTAAGGATTTACATGAAAATCAGAAGGTTAGAGTTTTAAGAATGTCTCTATGTAAGTACTCACTATCTAAACTTCAGCGATAGGATGTAATCTGGTGTTGGTATAGTTCAAGAGAAGGTTACCACTATGGAAACTCACTGTCCACCCTTGCTCACCATTTCGATAAAATTGAGAAGCATTTGGCCAGCTCCGTGTAAGTACTCACTATCTAAACTCACTTCTAAAAGTACAACACCGATGGATATCGGCTCTGTTCCATCTAGTGATAATGAATATGCTGAAAATTATGAGGAACATGAAGACGAAGATGATGAGAATGCATCCAAGGAAGATTCTGAATGACGTGCTTGATCATTGTAGTGTTTTGATGCTTTATATTATGTAGTAGTCCTTAATATTTCTATGTATTTCACCAACCAGCTTTTTTTATTTTTATTTTTTATTGTATCACATTCTGGAAATCTTTAAGCACTTTGTAGTTCAAAACTTAACTATGCTTTATGATGGATTACCCTCTTTCCCTTTTTGATTTATGTCCAAAGGGGGAGAGTGTTTGAGGAAGAGCAAAAAGAAAAATGTGCTTGATACTTGATGCATATGTTTTGATGCTTGATACTTGATGATACTTGATGCACATATTTGATGCTTGATACTTGAGAAATATGAATGTACTTTATGCTTAAAAATATTTTTCATTCATGCTTATTGAAAGGGGGAGCCATGACTATTGGAAATGGGGAGTACTTTAAGGAGTATTTTCTCATTTTTACTCTTGATTTGTCATCATTAAAAAGGAGGATATTGTTTGCCTAACAAGGCTTATAATTCTTATTTTGATGATAATAAATCAAGATAAGTTTGATAATGGTTTTTAAGTTAAACTGTTTTAGGAAGCAGGCAAAGCTCAAGTATTTCAAAGCCAAACTCAAAGGTCAATAATGCTCATGATGGACATACTTTATAAAAGCTTGAAAAATGAAATATGATTGAAAGCTCAAAGATGATATATGATCATGGAAAAGTAAGGATTTACATGAAAATCAGAAGTTTAGAGTTTTAAGGATGTCTCTATGTAAGTACTTCATGTAAACCTCAATATAAATTGAATTCAAGCTTGTACAAATAAAAAGAAACTAAGAAAAAAAATTTTGAAAGACCTTAAAATATGTTTTAAATCAAAATGATAAAGGTCTCAAGAAAGAAAGAAAGTTTTCAAAGTGAAAAAAGGATTTTCTGAGAGCCAGGCGATTGCCCAATATAGGCAGTAGACTGCCAAAATTAAAGGAATTAAACTTGGGAGGCAGTAGGGTCCCAGGCGACTGCCTGAGCTCTGTCAGGCGCCTTGGTAGTCAAATTAGGTGACTGTCTGTGTCTTGGCAGGCGACTGCCAGTCTTCTGGTTGTTTAGTTTTTCACTATGGTAGGCAACTACCACTTGAATAGAATTTTAAAAACTCAATTGGAAAATTTTTTAAATGGATTTCTTGGGCTCTACTCTTTTAGAAAACTTGATGTTTGCTCCAAGAAAACTTGGGAGGCAAGGAATTATCTTTTAAACATCTATAAATAGCCCCAACTATAATGATTTTATGCACCAAGAAATTTTTCAGCTATCAAGAACCCTCAAAGCTCTCAATCTCTCTTGTGCTCATTCTACTTTCACTACTGAATTGTTGCTGATCCTAACTCCAAATTTGAGCCTTCAAAGTCTGAATCTTTCAATACACGGAAGATATATTCAGTGATCTAAATTCAATTAAGCTTCAATCTCTTTATATTGATTTACATTGAAGTATATTTGTGCTTACTAACCAGCTCTGTTGTGAGAGTGTCTCTTGTACACAAATCTTTCTCTACTTGTTTCTTGTTTCTAGACAATTCAAGGTTGTTGGATTGTCATGCCAAACAAGGAGATGTCATTTGGAGAGGCGGGCTCTAGCCTAATCAAAGGAGTTTTGTAAACGGTGTTGTTCCTCCCAGCAAAGGAACTGATCTAGTGAATCCTTTGGTGGCTTGACAAAGGCGAGGACATGGGCTGGGTATAAGCCGAACGTCGAAAAACTCTGTGTTCCTCTCTCTCTTCCCTACTCTTTACTTTTCAACATACTTTACAAACTGCATGGATGCTTTATAATTTTTGAATTTTGAGTGTTTGGTTATTTAATAGACTAGAAGATAATTTGTTTTGGTTTAATCAACATTGATTGCGAAAACTGAATAGGACTATGTTGGTCGATCATCCTAAACTTATTAAACTGAAGGTTTATTTAAAAGTTGAACCTTGGGAAGAAGTGTGATTGTGAATTTCAATAGGGCTTATCCAAATTCAACAAACATTACATATTACTACATAGCTATTGTCACAAGAATCAAGTGCTTGGTTATTTTGTATTTATTGTGGTTGATTTGGATTGATTATTTTACAGATACTTTGTGATTGTGTTTGGGTTGTGTTTATTGTTACTTTGTGAATGTGTTTGGATTGTGTTTATTGTTGTAATATAAAAAGTTATATATATATATATATATATATATTTTAAAACCCAATTCACCCCCCCTCTTGGGAACTATATCCTATTTTCAGCTACGGCTCTGAAATTGCATTTACTTTCCATACTGTTCTTATTTCTTAATTCTATTAAATGGATGATTATTTTATGGTATTTTGAACTCTCATTGACTATATTGATTGGAAATACAGGATTGCACGCTTGTATGGAACACCATCTGCAAGGCTATTGCAGAATTTGTGTATGCATCCTGATAGATAACTAGGTACTACATGATGATTGTCATACTATTTTGTGTATCAAAAACTTTTCATGGAAAACCCTTCGCTTAAAGTAGCATACTCATACACATAGGTTTGAAAAGTTTTAAGGTCAAAATAGGGTCAAACTCATTTTTTTTAACTAAGCCTAGTTGACTAGCTCTTACATGTTCTATAAGCCCCAGTCGACCGACCATGCCCATAGGCCAAAATCATGTTGTTAACTAAGCCCAATCGACCGACTTCATGATCTGGTAGACGAGATCTTGAGCCCCAATTGACTGAACCTCAGAGTTTTGGAAAATCGCCTAAGGCCAGTCGACCAATATTGTCCCCAGTCAACCGAACCCTTCAAGTTTTTGAAAAAGCACCTAAGGCCCACCAGCCAGTGCATTCAACAGTCGACCAGACCTCTCAGGTTGAACGAGTTTTTCAGCTGAAAAAGGTCATTAACTTTTAATTAAGCAAACTTAATAATGGCCAATGGGTCCCTCAACAGTCAATTTTTGAAGAGCTTTATAAATAGCTCACTCAAAGCTCATTTAAATACTTTTGATTATCTTGAAAATTCTCTCAAATTATTTGTGCTATATTTTCTCTCATCTTTACATACAAACAAGCATTTACTCTCTTTACCTCATTCTTTTGAAAAATTCATTTTGAAAGAGAGCATTGATTATTTCTCACTTCCTTCTCTTGTAAATTTATTGCTCTTGAAAGTTGTTAAAGAATCATTCTTTTGAGCATTTATTTTAAAACATTTACTCTCACTCAATCTTTTATTTTGAAAATCATTTTTGAGAGTAAGTTTAGAATTTCTCCCACTTATTTTTCTTAATAAATATTTTTGGAGAAACTTCTTATAGCTTGTAAAATTTTGTGCATCTCCATTGCAAGATTCAAAAGTTCACATTATTTTTATTGCAAAAATCATTTTTAAGCTTAACCCTAAAATCTCTTACACCTATCTTTGTAAATTATTCTTGGCGATATTATTTGGTTTTTTGGATCTTCAGAAAACACTTCATGTATATCTCTTATTTGACTCAAAGATCATTTAGTATCTTCTTCTCACATATATTTCACACACACACACACACACACACACACACACATATATATATATATATATATATATATATATATATTTGAGAGAAAAACCATACAAACTCTTTTGAGCATAAATCCAATCATACAAGAGTGCATATAGAACTTTATTGTACACGCTACCTTATTTTTGAGAAGCATCTTGTTGTACACAAAAAATTTCATATCATTTGTATCCCTGTGGTTTGGGTAGTGAACCATGTTCCTGGCGTAGGGTATCGCCTGAGGAAGAGGTGCTCTATCCTGTAAAGAGTGATTGTAATAGTTTGCTTCCTCCGGTTAAGGGAGTTAGGGGAACTCCACCCTGTAAGGAGAAATTGTAAATGACGTAAGTCCACCTAGTTAAGTGAGCTGGATAGTGAATCCTCAAGCAGGTTGACTTGAGGCGAGGATGTAGGCACGATTTGTCGAACCTCGTAAACACTGTGTGTCGTTCTTTTCCTATAGTCTTTACATTTCAATATTTGCATGTTTATATTTACTTATTTATATTAGTATGTGATTGATTGAGAAAATACTGAAATTATCATACTTACATAAATTATTTGAACTATCATTTATCTACTAGATTTGTGATTAGAAATACCTTAGGTTGTGTAATACTGGCTGTGATCTTGAATTAGGACACACTTGACCTAAAAGCTTTAAAATCTCCAATTCACCCTCCTTCTTGGGATTACACTGAAAATCACATCTTTTATTATAAATATAAATAAAATTATAAACCTACTAAATTAGTTTAAACCAAAAGAAAGTCATTATATAAATCAAAATAAGTGAAAATTTAAGTCAAAAATAGAGATCTAAACAGAGAAATACAAAGGAAGTACATCCAAAGCTATTTGAATTTTACTAATAGATATACATCATTTGAAATGCAGATATTTTGATAATTAAAGATAAATTAGAAAAATATAAATAAAATTTAAAATAATTAGTCGATAACTTAATTACTTGTTAATATAATAATCATACAATTATTTTAAGCACAATCACTCTATTATTTAAATTAAAAAAAATTATAAATAAAAAATATGACAAAGAGATTGAGAAAAGGTGTCACAATTAAAATAAAAAGAATAAAAAAAGAGTATGTATGACATAAAATGAATAAAAAATTATATTCTACAACAGAGCTTATTTATATAGACTCTATAGAAATATATATGCAAATATATATAAATCTTTCTGAATAATTGCAAAGCTCCAAAAGCTCAATTAAATCAAAGAAAGCATAATATTTATTTCAACTTGTAATTTTCTGCAAACTTATTTATACTATATTTTTATTACTAATTTAATTCAACACAAGACTCTTTGTTTTTTTCTTCTCTCTCTCTCTCTCTCGTAGATTTGTTAGAGGCAAATAAAAAAAAATTACTATCCAGTATATTTTGAATTTTCCGAACTCGATTTTCATATAGTTGTATGATTAACAACTCTCTAGTTATGTTAATACACCAAACTTGAACTAGTTCAGAAACATATCTTATGAGAATGAAAAACATTCTCTAGGTTAGACTTCATTCTAATACTTCATCTGCGTAAAAATCTTTTTCTTCCTTAAATCTAGTCCTTCTATTATTTATTTTTAAATATCACCTTTTGACCACCTGCAGTGACCCACATGCATTGCACAAAGATGGCTATGCCATATAGGCTGGTGGAACTGAAGCATTATTTTATAGCCACATGCCCAATTTAATTCGGTTAATTCAAAATGTGTCGGGTAGTGGTTTTTTTGTTTTTGTTTTTTCTTTTAAGTTGCATGAACCTTCCTATGATTTAGTTAAAAATTAAAATCATTTTATCATTTTGTTGTGACTACTAAATGTTTTTAAAATTATAAAAAGTTATAATCTGTGAATTTTTTTTAATGAAAATTAATTATATTAGAAGTAAGTTTTTTTTTAAATGGAATAAAATGATCTTAACTTATTTTTAAAAACCTTTATAAATCATATATTACAATTTTGTGTAAATTACATATTACAATTTTTTTAATATTGAAAACTATTTTTATGCATAAACATGAAATCGAATAGATGTAAACACTAATATGATCTAGCATAGTCGACATCGGACTTAGGTGACATATTTTGTTACTAATTAACTAGCTTGGTGACTTTTTTGAAGAGCTAGTGAAGTGTAAAAAATCACGTTGTGATATGTGGCTCATATATTGAATGAGATGCATGTACAAAGAGAGAACATAGTAGAAAATCAAAGTATTGGCGGAGCAGCATGAAAACCATCGATGGTTTGGCACCCAATTTCATACAATTTCATTCTATCTGAAATCGTTGATGGTTTGGCCCAAATAGTCGATGATTTGGCTCAGGAACCCAGTGCGGATTTTTGAATTTTGAATGAGAGGTGTTAAGTTAGTTGGGGTTTGGAGGGAAAGCCTTTGGGAACTCTATTTATATGTCATTTTGTGATGTATTTGTAACATTATAAGTGTCTTTAACACCAGATAGTCAGAAATCTTTACTGATTACTCTCATGGATGTAGGCATTGCCGAACCACGTAGTTCCTTATGTTGTTTTTATTGCTTTCATACATACCGCGTGGTTGTATTCTTTAATTGTTTTATCATTGATTGTTGCATTTGATTGATTCAATATTCCGCTGTGCAATTCAATCTATACAAAAAAATTGGTAGCAAAACATTATTGTAATGGCTTCGGGTACTTCATCTGCAAAATTTGACATTGTCAAGTTTGATGGAACTAGGAATTTCGGTCTGTAGCAGAGAAGGGCGGAAGATTTTCTTGTGTAGCAAGGGATGGTGAAGGCCTTGTATGATGTTCGACTGAAAGGCATGGATAAGGAAAATTGGAAGGAATTGGAGGCAAAAGTTGTGGCTACTATACGATTGTGTTTGGCCAATGACGAGCTATATCACGTCATGGAAGAGGATTCTCCTGTGACTATTTGGAAAAAGCTTGATAGCTGGTACATGTCTAAGCTTATTACAAATAAACTTTTTCTTAAGTTAAAGTTATATTGGCTTAAGATGGTAGAAGGCTCTGATTTGAAGCAACACATCAATGCATTCAATCAAATCATAAGTGATTTAATGTGGGATGATGTGAAATTCAAGGAAAATGACAAGGCGCTGATGCTACTGAATTCCCTACTAGCATCTCACGCTTTTGAGAACTTGGTTACGACTCTTACATGGGGTAAAGGGACCCTGAATTTAAAAGAGGTAACATGCGCATTATTGAGACTTCATCAAAGAAAGAAATTCAACGATGAAATTTCACACGGTGAAGGGTTTGTGGTGAAGGGTAACCATGAATGTGGGAGAGAAAATTTCAAAAATGTATCAAATCAAAATAAGTCTCAATCTTAGTTCAAGAAGAAAAAGGATATCTTGTGTTTAAGTACAGTAAAAAAAAAGGGCACATAAAACCGTATTGTTCGAGATGGAAGAAAGGGAATGCTGAAAAGAAAGAAGACACTTCCAAATCATAAAATTAAATATAGTTAAAAAAGGAAATTTAGAATGCAATGATGGTGACATACTTTCAGTTTCGTCAGGGTTGGATAGCCTCACAGACTCTTGGATCTTAGACTCGGCATGTTCTTACTACATGACTCCAAATAAGGAGTGGTTTGGCACTTACAAGTCGGTTAATTTAGGTTCATTTCTTATGGGTAATGTTGTTTTATGTAAAATCATTAGAATAGGAAATGTAAGAATTAAGATGTTTGATGGTCCTATAAGAACCCTATGTGATGTAAGACACCTTCCAAATCTACAGAAGAGTCTAATTTCATTAGACACTTTGGATTGTAACAGATTTAGTTACAAGTCTGAAAGTGGAGTTATGAAGGTGTGTAAAGGCGCTCTAATGGTGATGAAAAGGCAAAAGTTAGATGAAAACATTTATACACTAATAGGCACTACAGTTGTAGGTGGAGCTGTAGTCGTAGATTTTGAATTTGATGACACCATTTTATTGCATATGTGGCTAGGGCATATAGGTGAGCATGACATGAAATAAATTCACAAGAGAAAACTCTTGAAGGGTATGAAAACATGTAAGTTAAAATTTTGCTAGTTTTGTGTTCAAAGAATGAATCGAACTCTAGCTAAAAGAGTTTGTTGTCTCAGGCTGAATGCATGGCTAGAGAAGAACTTCTTGGCCAAGGCAGTTAGTATTGCTTTTTTCTTGGTAAACCGATCGCTAAGGGCATCACTAGAGGGGAAGGTGGAAAAATAGGTATGGACAGGTAATGTGGTAGACTACTCCTATTTGAGGGTATTCAGTTGTCCAGCTTATGTACACATATCTAGTGAGGAGAGATCAAAGCTTGATGCGAAATCTAGATACTGCATTTTTCTTAGGTATCAGAAAGGTGTGTAGGGGTTCAAGTCGTGGGATCCAATGACAAACAAGATGGTGACAAGTAAAGATGTCATTTTCGATGAGAAAACTATGGTGAAGCATACTCAAGAAGATGATGAAGAGAAATAGCTAGAAAAATGGAGCAAAGGCTCATGTTGTGCAAGTGGAGTTAGAAACTCAGGGCAATGATCTTGGTCCCTTGGTGGCAGGGAGTTCTATCCTCAGAAACCAGCAAGTTGATAGTGTTTCTATATGGAGATCCATACGCACTATTAGACCACTACCCAGGTATGTATTTGATAATTTAGAATATCATACTTTCATTACTAATTGCAATGATCCAACTACTTTTCAAGAGGGAGTGCACGACTAGGGAAAAAGTAGGTGGATGGGTGTTATAATTGAGGAAATAGAGTTGTTTCATAAGAATCAGACTTGGGATTAGGGGGAGCTTCTAGATGGGAAGAGGGCTGTTAATTTAAGTGTAATCCTAAGAGGGGGGGTGAATTGGGTATTTTAAAAAACTTTCAGATTATTTACCAATTAATCCCTATTTCTATATTTAACAAATTAATTGCAGGAATTTGAGGCTGATTTAAATTACTATATCAATGAATTCTTTTTACCCAATTAAGTGCGTATGGAGTTATTCAACATACACGTGCAAACTAGATATTGAAATGCGATGCAAAAAATAAAAAGATAAAAGAAAAGAGAAGGCAAACATGATTTTATAAGGTTCAGCCAACTCGGCCTACGTCCACGCCTTGAGCAACCCACTCAAGGATTCCACTATATCCTTGCTCCTTAAATTGGGATAGAGCTTCCCTTACATCCACTACTTACAAGAGGCACAACTTCCTCCTCACTCGGATCACAATATGAACCCTGATTACAATATAATATCATGTTTGCAAAACAACTCAAGATTCACTTCTAACAAATCTAATTAGTACAATTGAAATTCCGAACACATATCCATATGATGAAACATGAAGCTCAGTATGTATGTAACAATATAATCATTAGAAGAATGATATGCTTCAACACACAATTTCCCTTTTTATCAAAACTCTCAAAATAATGATATCAGTAAAAGCTTTGGAGAAAATTTGGGTTCTAGTTCACTTTGCGAAAATGCACGAATATCAAATGTAAACTTATCAAAAGGTTTGTCTTGAATATTATATCGATCAAAATCAAAAGGCTTTCTTTCAAATATTCAATCACAAAATGATCTTTGTAAAATGCAAATATACATATATATATATATATATATATATATAATATGATTTCCAAAGATCAAAAACTAAATATAATGTTTTCCATAAAATATCCCTCAATAAAATAAATAGTTATGAACACTAAGGATATTTAATCAAGTGGTTTTAAGATATCTAAGATATAAAGCCTGAATACACACTTGAATCAAAATTGTTTAACCAATGGCAAAAACCTTTCTTAAGTAGTGATCTTATCTAAATAATCTATAAGTAAATACACTCAAGATCAATCACTAAGCTTACATTCAATAACAGATTTTGAGATGAAAAGTTCATTGAAAGATATATATCAACAAGCAAATCAATTTATATGAAAAACTCTATGAGAATAAATATTAATGTGCAAATTGATTTACCAAACCTCAATACCAAAAAGATTGCACAATGATTGCTAGATTGTCTTTTGAAAATTGAGATAGCCTTAGCTCAGATTGGATGTAAGAACTTTGAAATCTCAATCTAAAGTTTCAGCAGTGTGTTCAAAGTTGTGTTAAACATGCAATCTCCTCAAACGTATGTCAAAGGTTTTTTCTCCTTATTCTTGTTGATCTTTTCTTTAGCACTAGGGTTTAGATGTTTAATATATAGGTATCTTGCCCTTATAATAAATCTCAACCGTTGGATCAAAAAATAATTTGCGAGTTCTCTTATTAAAAATTAAAATTTTAAACTTTCCCACAGGTTTAGACGACTGAGGGTTAAGGCCCAAACGACTGAAGTTCCTTAGAGTTTCAAAAAATTAACCTGGACACAGGGTTAGATGACTGAAGTTGGGGTACAGTCTTCTAAAGTATTGGGTTTAGACGAATTAAGTCTGAGTTTAGTCTTCTGAGGTGCTTCTACCAAGTTCTCTGTTTCACCATAAATTATTCAGACGACTGAACTTAATCTTTGGTCTTTTAAAGAAATTCTTTACTGAGGTTAACTTCAATCTTCTAAAGTTCAATCTTCAGACAACTGAACTTGAAGTTCGGTCTTCTGAACTGAACCTTTCCTGAATTTTTCTTTTTAGTTTCAAAAATCTACTTTACTCTCTTTCTTGGCTCTTTTGTAAAAATATTTTTCAGGGTTTTAAAAATATTTCTAAGTTCATAAATATCCCCTAATGATGTTCATGAGATGCATGAGTCCTAAGGTCAGTCTAGGGTATATGTTGAGCTTCAAATTATATCCCCTATTTTTTGATGTTTTGATGAAAATTATTTCATAAATTCTAAAAATTAGCACATTCTAACGTCCATAGAAGACATGATCTACTTATGAAAATGTAAGAGCATGCGTGAAATAAAATTTGATGTCACATATATGCAAACATTCTTGACATGGAAAATGCAAACCAAAACAAGAAAGCAAATGAAATAAAAGGGTTTAAAGACTAACCTTATGTCACCGGAAAAAAAAATGTAGATCAAGTGGAGGGCACACTAATGAATTCACGCACCCCAAAGAACAATTAAAACAAGAATGAAAGATAGAATGTAATTCTATTCAAACTTAAATTCAAACACACCCCCCCCCCTTTTGACCCTCTAAAGATGCATGGAATATTTCAATTTTCCACTCATTACCCTCACTTGGACGTACCCCAAATTTTTTCAAAAATGGTCTCTTTATAGACTGATCATGGGATGGCGGGAAACACTATTTGAATTTAAATTTCAAAAATTCAAATTATTAACCACCAACTACCAACTACCTTATTCGTTGCTTGACATATGCCTACCTCTAAGACACTTGGCATGTCAAGATCCATTGGCCAATCAAATGAAAACAAATCAAAATTTCAAATTTTCATTGGATCGATCAAATGCTTGAAGAATTTGATCGACCACTATCGAGTGGCCCCAAGCTTAAAGAACAGAAAAGAGTTGGTCGGTTACCCTAAATTACGAAAATTTTCTTTGTATTTTGGGTTTAATTTTGCATATACTTTGCTCGGTCTCTTCAATTTTTCAGGTAAAAAATAACTATCAAGAACACAATTCTTCAATTGCTATAGTTAAACAATTTCTTAAGATGTCTTTAAAATCTGCCCTTGTATTAGCTAAATTAGTATTTTATTTCCAAAGAGTACTTAGCCTAAATCTTGACCTATTTTAAGATTTTGCACTTTAGATCAAAGTGACAAGTTTCAATCTTATGGATAACCGTAATTTGTGAATGTCCTGATTGAATCTATCATTTATTCAATATATTGCCTATGTAAACTGAAAGTGATGGTGTAATCCCAAGAGGGGAAGGGGGTAAATTAAATATTTTAAAATTTAACGTGCGGAGGCTTAATCGATTTTAAAACTTATTTACCATGTGCTCTAACTATTTCAATTACCACGGAATTCTAATCAGCGAACCACTATACCAATCAGCAATCCTAAATATGAAACCAAATCTCAATATTAACAATATTCTTAGCAGATTAATGTTAATAACAATATGTTCATCCACAAAAATATTTATTGTTGTATTTAAATAATTAATCAAGCAAAATGAAGTAATCCCAAAAAATTAAATCAAGTGTGAATTTGTAGCTACAGCATAGTTTGTTCACAAAGGATATTTAAAACATTCAAGACATCTACAAATCAAATTGAATCATTTACAACATTCCCAAATCATATTTAAATCATTTATAGCAGATAAGATCAGTATATATGTGCTTGAAAGTAAAAGATATGGGATAAGAATGACGACAAGATTTTTTATAAGGTACGGCAACGTGCCTACATCCTTGCCTTAAGAAACCCGCTGTGAGGATTTTACTAACTCTCTCCATTAAATAGGTGGAGTACCTCTCTCCTTTCAGTAGGTGGAGCACCTCTCTCATTTTACTCTCTCATTTTAGTAGGTGGAGCACCTCTCAATCAAAAACACCCTCTCGTTTGTCTCCGATTCAATACTCGAATCATTTGTTTTACAATCAAAACAGCAGTAGATTTTCGTACAATAAGAAATTCTCTTAAAAGAGCGAATTTGTACAAGCTAAAATCACCAATATACTCTCAAAGATAAATTGCAACAAAACTCAAGAGGTTTTCTAGGTTTTTTGGATTGAAAGATAATCAATCAAAGAATAAAAACCCGAAAAGATTTTGTAGCGATGAAGAACGGTGCACAACAATGTTTGAAAGATGAAATCAATGTGTTTTTTAGCGATTTGGTTCCCCTAACACTGCTAGGGTTAGATTTAAATAGCCAAGTTTGAATTCTGACCATTTGTCCAAATTTTGGTAACAATATCTTTTGAAAACGAAAAGAAATCACACTATTTGCAACTTAAATCGCGTATTTTGGTTGACAGAACTGGTAGTTGAGTCACCCAAACCATTAAATCATGAATTTCAAATCAGAAAGTAGCCTTTTGGTTGACTGAACTTTAGGTTCGGTCGCTTGAACTTATTCGGTTGATGAAACTTTCAGTTCGGTTGCCCAAACCAACAATGTCTAGGCTTTAACAATAGTAGTACCCATTCGGTCGACTGAACCAAGTGTCCAGATGCCCGAACTCACTGATGTTAGACCAAGTTGTTCAGATTCTTATGAAATTCAATGTTCCTTATTCCAAAACTCTTTTGTATTCCTTTTGAAAAGATATTTGGACTTTAAAAAGATATTTTCTTAGTTATTGAAATAGGTCTCTAAGTTCAATTTATCCTATGAGCTTCATAAACAAACTTAAACTTGAGAAGTACTTACATGAGACTTCTATTACATTAAACATGAAATAAGATCTAAGTCCTTATGTCTTGAAGCTTTCATCCAAGGTTTAGCCAATCTTTATTCATTTTGTGTTCTTCATGGCTTTTAAACTTTAAATATGAACCATTATGCTTGTAAGACATAATTTCTTTAAATTCACTTGAAAGCACAATTAGATTCCTTAGTTTGTCATTATCAAAACCAAGATTAAGCCTTGTTAGGCAAAAAAATCTCCCCCTTTTTTAATGATGACTAATAAGGAGCAAAATAAGGTAGCCTTGATAAGACTCACCCTGATAATAAGTATGATTACAAAGTAAATGGAAAAAAAAATTTCAGTATTCTTGCCTTTAGGAAAATACAAGTACAAGCATATTTTCAGTTCAACATATTTTAAGTAAGAGTATATTTTCAATTTGCTTTCATTTTTCTTGTTCTCTAAGTTCATAGTATTCTCCCCCAGTTCATAGTATATAGTATCACTACATACCTTTTGCTTGTTCTCCCCCTTTTGGCATTAGAAAAAAGGATACTCAATAAAACATATGTAGAAAACATAAGTTTGCCAAAAAATACAACATGTAGTTCACAAAGATGATAATCAGCAGAAAGTCACAATCAATCATACAACATTTGGCATGCAAACGTATTCAATTTTGCTTAACTACAATATATCATGATTGCAAACAATATTAGAATATATTACAAGTTAAAACTGTTTGCAAAAACAAAAGAAATAATTACAATCAGAAAAACAATGTTTCAAAGAAATTTCTCTAACAACAACTCTCATTTAGTCTTTCTTAGTATCATCTTCACCGGATGAGTTCTCATCCTCCTCATCATTGTCATCGTCCACATCATTTGAACTCGCTTCCCTGGGAGCTTTCTCTTTTGATAAGGAAACACTACACATGTTGCTTTCAATCCGGGTGAGTTGATGATTAATGGAACTGAAGTTGGATTGGAAGGTCTGCTGAAGTGCATTATATTTAGATTTTATATATGCATGAATAACACTATATTGCGCATCCATATCTCGCTGATAATCCAAAAACCAAGTAGCTAGGAGGTTCAATAGCAGCATGAGCAGGAGCAGGTGGTACTTCATGGGGTGGATCATTCCTCTGAGTATGTTCATGTCCCTACTCCATTTGTACATTTATATTATCTCTCAAAGGATGTCGGTATTTGGGGATCCAACCAAGTGCACCATCATACTCATATACCATTAGCTTTATGATGGTGGATGAAAATCTATCGGAGTTCTTTCGTTTGATAAACAATGTTGAGCAAAGAGCTAGACCCAGGTACTCAAAAATGAGATTAAGAGTTCCTCCATAAGGGAGTATAACTCATCTAATTTATTCTTTTCAGATAATCCATTTGAGTATAAGGGTAAGAAGATTAAGACGCTTGCTTGTATAGATACACCACATAACAAAACAGTCCAAATAGGAAATATGGCCTCATGACCCACTCCTAGGTAGAATGTTATATTTTTTAAGCAAGTGAATGATCTTGGCCTGAAGAGTTAATTGCTACAAAGGTGGATGACCAAACTGAGTTAGTGGTTCAGATAATATCGAAGGCAAAAATGCTTGAAGGGTAAACCCATGTTCCATCAACCAAGTTTGTCCTAACTTTGGACATTCAAACTCCCCATACTGAATTCTACATCGCTCAGCTATTGTTTGTGGGGCGAGTGCAACAGATTTGTTCATGATTTGGGTTGTGTAGATAGTTCCTTCCCTTCCTAAGTTTGCATAAAATAAGTGGACTAGGTTTGTATATACGCCTTTGGGTTGATAAGTAATGAAATTATCCCAACTTAAAGTAGCGAACATCTGAAGAATATTGGGAAAATTTTCCTCCATAAAATGCATATCTAAGATCTTACCAAAAATGGGTTCTACGGAACAAAGATGTTCGTTGTAGAGTTTCTTTGCTCCTTGAGTCAAGAGCTAGTAATAAATTTGCTCTGTGTTTTCTTGACCAAAAGAGACATGTTTGTGAGCAACTTGCTTTGTCTTTGGCATGATTTTGCATCTCAAAAGTAGAGAAAAGTTGAAAAATAAATCTGAACTTAAACAGCAAGATCGAGACTTAGATATGCGGCTCCGTTTGGAACTTGGAAAATATTAGGGAAAGAAAAAGAAAACATAAAGTAATCCAATTTCTCATGTTTGGTTATCGAGGAAATTGAAAAATAATAAGAAAATATATCGAATCAATAAAAAATTAGTTTTATATATTATTCACATTTAATTTTTATTAATTTTTAATCATATTATAACAAACTTTTTATTTTTAGTAGTATTTGATATAAAGAGAAAAGTATAATGAAAAAAAAAAAGAAGTTTTCTTCTCATTTTCCCTTCCTTTCCTTCTCCCACTAAAATCCTTGATTCAAACGGACCCTTAAGGTATAAATTTTTTTTAAAAAAATACGTATAATAGGCATGTTTCTTCATATAAGATCTACAACCTACGCATTACAAAATATTATTCCAATGGGATGGATACATTAAAGTGATGTGGGATCCACACCAACACAACCTTGTACCTTATCCGTCTATGCATCCAAATGCATATTTCTTAAGGCTAAATAATTAATTTGACCTTATTCTTCACTATTAATTATTTTAATGAAATAAGAAACCAAGTTTAGAAACATGGAAATACCTCATTCATAGTAGAACTGTTTTCATTCTCTCTTAATCAAATTAGTACAAATGAAAGTTAAACTAAAAAAAATCATAGCCTATACTCATCTAAAGAAACTGTACACAATTTAACAAAAATTTCATGGCATTTAAATCCAAAATTTTCAGTGTAAATTGTACTATAAGTTGGATGATACAACATGGCTAATATAAGCTTCCATTAGCAACCAAATACTTAGAAGGGTTGATTTTCTTCAACATATATGAGGTCTAAAAAAAGAATCTAAATGCTAAAAACTGTTTAATACAAACTTCCCTAAAATCATAAAATATTATCCAAATTACAGGGATAATATGAGGTAACTAAGTACAATTAATTTATACACAATAAAAACTCTGGGATGTGCTTTGGTGCTTCTAAGTCAGTGTCCTTCCGATCTTTTCTATTTGATATCTACTAGGTCCAATCTTTGCTTTTGATTTGGTACCTCTGTGTATCTGACACTTTGTACCTATACTAGATAAGATCTGCAAGGATGGAAAATACTAGAGACAACAAATAGGTTAATATCATCAAAACATATAAACCAAGATAGTGTAACTGACAGGGCTAACAACAGTTTATTCAGAATCAGTACATTACAATTTTTATACAGATCAGTTTATACAATATTTACAGTATGTCATGTTTTTCTTAAATGCCATAGCACTCAGAGTATACAAACAGATTATATAGTATAGCATCAAGATGTTACAATTATTAAGATATTATAGCATTTACAGTACATAATTATAGTGTTATGATTATTTTGGAAACATGATAAAAACAGTAAAAGAGTATATATGTGTATATATAGTATCAGATCCCTATGAAAAGATTACAAACATATATAGATACAGAATAGAGAACACATTACCATTGTTAATATAGATAGAGTGCAACCACATATCTCAAATAGTGTGTGGGTACCGTCAACTGTGCTCGATGTGTAAGTAGCTCTCCAATTTTCTAGGTTGAGGGTGCCAGTTTGACGAGATAGCAGCTAGTCTCGCGCTTAGGAAAGTATACAGTTTGGTCGGGCTGAGGTAGTGTAGAGTATAGTGACTTATTTGGAGGGCCAACCAGATTAAGTCCCACCTACGGGCTGCACAACCTTGTCATGAAGGGCAAAATCATGACATACAGAGTTCTAGGGATAAAGCTCAATTATGTATATGTATATTGTTTTACAGTATTTTTTAAATATAGTATGATATTAGCAGTATGAAAAGTAGAAAACTCAGATGATATAGTTATCTTTTAAACTGCGAAAAATGTAAAATATGCTTTACAGATTTATCCTTTATTACAACTCATATGTTATTTAAAGTATATATAACTTAGTTTCCACACACTAGTAATAGCATATTTCCATTTGCTGAGTGTCGACTCACCCCAAGACTTTAACATTTTTCAGGTGAGCCAACCAAGTGAGCAGATCAGGCTTGCAGATAGAAAGTTTACTTGGTTACCCTGGTTATTGGGTATGTTTGTATAGGGTTTTGTTCTTTTGAGATAGATATTTCTGGAGAGGTGTATTATTTAGCTATGGTTTAGAGATACAGATTCCTGGTATTGTATGGTATTTACGATTGTATGACTTATGTTTCCGCTACGTAGGTATGATTATTGTATACAGGATTACCCTGGTGCCTTTCATGGCTCGAGTTTCATAGCAGGGGATATCAGAATAGTTCCTAAGTGAAATAATAATAATAATAATAATAATAATAATAATAATAATTATTATTATTATTATTATTATTATTATTATTATTATTATTATTATATAAATTCGAGGTTGTTAAATAATCTCCTTGACATTACTTCAAAATTCAATCCCATGACATAGACACATGACCCGACAATAGTTTACTATGACTTTCCTGAAATTGTCACCCTAGAAAAGACATAGAAACCACCATGGAAATCCTGAACTCCGACCACAAAACAAAAACTCAGATCCTTTCCTCTACTCTGGTATTGCTTCCACAACACTCTAAATTCTACAAAATCTAGCAACCTAGGCTCTGATACAAAACCGAACGACTTGATTTTCCCTACCATTTTTTTCCTTTATATATATATATATAACTGTAAAATTTCACTACTTTAATACCATCTAATAAAACCAAACTATCATCATAGACCGGATAGGGACTGTGGAATCTGGAACTCAATAAACTACCTATGCAGTGAAAAACAAAATACATACAACCATGTCAATACATACAATACTAGAGTGTCGAAAATTTCTAGAATATGCATACATTGCCATTCCCAAAATGCCCTCATTTTGCTAAGTTTTTAGGGCGGACCTAGTAACAAAGATTGTCGAGGTTATTCTTGAGAACATATAAATTCCTATTTGGGGTGCCAATCTATTGACTTCAAAGTCAATCCTCCAATATACAAAAGGCAGTGCTTAGCCGGGTTGGC
Source organism: Malania oleifera (assembly GCF_029873635.1). Classification (NCBI taxonomy): domain Eukaryota; kingdom Viridiplantae; phylum Streptophyta; class Magnoliopsida; order Santalales; family Ximeniaceae; genus Malania; species Malania oleifera. Next base: position 62,848,774 of record NC_080419.1, read on the forward strand.
TCAAGTGATAAGGGCGACTTGTGACTTAGTCTAAAAGGCGAAGTAGGCCACATCGCCATGTGCAAAAGGAAAATGATAAGAATCAACAAGCACCATCAAAGGATCCACTGCATGTTCCTGTTGAGTCTATCACTAGAGCGAGATCCAAAAAGATCAAAGAAGCACTTCATGGGCTGATTCAAGATATTTGGGCTTATTCAAAAACGGGGCACTCTAGGCTTGACCCAAAGAATGATGAAAATTTAATAAACTTAATCCAAGTTTTTTATGGAGTTAATCTTACTTAATGGCTGTAATCTACTTATTAATGGCGTGCTATTCAATTGGGGGACTTGGCTTTTTGACTTTTTATCTTTACATTTAATTTGTAATTTGTAAGACAACTTAGCTTGCATGAGTTTTTAGTAAGTTGTGAGAGTCATTAATGTGTCTAGTAAGTTGGTATATTTAATGTCTTTGTCTCCCATGTTTGTGTGGGAATTGCTAAGTATTTAATGTCCTTGTCTCCCGTGTTTGCTTCTTCAACTGCCTTGTCATCACCATGGTAAGCTTTCCAAATTGCAGGCAAGCACTATAGTAAAGAATAAAGTGTCTGTGGCACGAGCTTTGACACATTCAATTAATTAAGTACAAATATAAGATAACAATACAATAGCATTATAATATATATATATATATATATATTTATATATTTAAATTCTCGGGAAAAAAAATACATAATATGTAAACTATTTTACTATTTTAATTTATATATACTAGTCATAAAAACATGTAAATTACATGGGATCAAAATTTTTATGCATGAAAAATAAACAATGATCAGAACATGTAAAGCAAATAAGGCTTTAACCTATTAGTTTGTTGTTTCCCCCTACAATAGTTGAGGGGAGGGCTGAGTTTAAGTCTGTATGAGAGAATGTATGGGGAATGGGTTTGATTAAATTGTGTCTTGTAATTAGAGGCCATGTGAATCCCAACAAATTCAAATTATAAGAGTATTACAAAATAACTAATCTTTAAAAATATGATCAATTGGTTGAAAAAAGTACTCTAATCTTTAAAAATACACATTTCTAGAACAAATAAATTTGACAATGTAAACTTCTAAATAAAAAAAAATTGTAAAATAAATAAATTTCTATATTGTAATGTAATTCAAGAAAATTAAAATAAAATAACATTTAGAATGATTATAAATTATTGTTAAAAATAAAAGAAAACTTTTTATTTAGTTAAAATAATTATATTGACCAACAGTATGTATGCATATAGATATATATATATATATATATATATATGTATATTTCTAACAATATTACGAATTAATAAAAGTACAAATTAGATAAAGTTATTTTTATTTTCTTTACGCCCTGTTTGGAACTTGGAAAATATTAGGGAAAGAAAAGGAGAACATAAAATAGTCCAATTTCTCATGTTTGGTTATCGAGGATATTGAAAAATAAATAAGAAAATATATTGAATCAATAAAAAATTAGTTTTATATATTATTCTCATTTAATTTTTCTTAATTTTTAATCATATTATAACAAACTTTTTATTTTTAGTAGTATTAAATAAGAAAATATATCGAATCAATAAAAAATTAGTTTTATATATTATTCTCATTTAATTTTTCTTAATTTTTAATCATATTATAACAAACTTTTTATTTTTAGTAGTATTTGATATAAAGAGAAAAGTATAATGAAAAAAAAAAAAAGTTTTCTTCTCATTTTCCCTTCCTTTCCTTCTCCCACTAAAATCCTTGATTCAAACGGACCCTTAAGGTATAAATTTTTTTAAAAAAATACTTATAATGGGCATGTTTCTTCTTATAAGATCTACAACCTACCCATTACAAAATATTATTCCAATGGGATGGATGCATTAAAGTGATGTGGGGTCCACACCAACACAACCTTGTACCTTATCCTTCTATGCATCCAAATGCATATTTCTTACGTCTAAATAATTAATTTGACCTTATTCTTCACTATTAATTATTTAAATGAAATAAGAAATCAAGTTTAGAAACATGGAAATACCTCATTCATAGTAGAACTGTTTTCATTCTCTCTTAATCAAATTAGTACAAATGAAAGTTAAACTAAAAAAAATCATAGCCTATACTGATCTAAAGAAACTGTACACAATTTACCAAATATTTCATGGCATTTAAATCCAAAATTTTCAGTGTAAATTGTACTATAAGTTGGATGATACTACATGCCTAATATAAGCTTCCATTAGCTGCCTAATACTTAGAAGGGTTGATTTTCTTCAGCATATATGAGGTCTAAAAAAAGAATCTAAATGCTAAAAACTGTTTAATACAAACTTCCCTAAAATCATAAGATATTATCCAAATTACAGGGATAATATGAGGTAACTGAGTACATCTATGCCACCCCCCACATCACCACTCCAATAAGAAATGTAGCGTTTTGTGGCCACTGGATCGGATTCATTGCCGTGTCATCCAAGGACGACGTGATCACGAGGATAGGTAGAAGAGATATTCTGGTAACGTTTCGAGGGACAATGACAACTACGGAGTGGATCGTCAACCTAATGAGCTCCTGGACTCCGCCGCGGTTAGATCCCCAGAACCCACAGTCCGATGTTAAGGTTGAGTCGGGGTTTCTCAGCATGTATACTTCGGACGAAAAGAATGGCAAGTTTGGGCTCGGAAGCTGTCGCGAGCAGCTTCTTTCTGAACTGACCCGGCTTATAAACAAGTTTAAAGGTGAGGAATTGAGCATAACTGTGGCTGGGCTCAGCATGGGGAGTTCACTGGGTGTTCTGTTTGCCTACGATGTTGCCGAGCTTGGATTGAATAGGAACTGCGGATTGGACCGAGAAATCCCGATCACAGTTTTCGCATTCGCCAGCCCAAGAGTCGGGAATGCCGACCTCAAGGAAAGTTGCGAGGAGCTGGGTGTGAAAGTTCTAAGAATAGCCAATGTCAGGGACCCAAACACCAAGATGCCTGGGGTTGTGTTCAATGAAAATTTTAGGATTTTAGGAGGGAGATACGAGTTTCCATGGAGTTGCTCGTGTTACGCTCACGTGGGTGTTGAAGTGGCGATCAACTTTTTATGAAGCAAAATCCTACGTTTGTTCATGACCTTGAAGCTTAAATAAGTTTACTGAGATGTCAGGATCAAGTGCAGATTTCCTCTTGAAGCTTATATAAGTTTACTGAGATAACAGGATCAAGTGTAGATTTCCTCTTGATATAAGCTTCAAGGTCATGAACAAACGTAGGGTTTCGCATCATGAAAAAGTTGATCGCCAGTTCAACACCCACGTGAGCGTAACACGAGCAACTCCATGGAAACTCGTATCTCCCTCCTAAAATCCTAAAATTTTCATTGAACACAACCCCAGGCATCTTGGTGTTTGGGTCCCTGACATTGGCTATTCTTAGAACTTTCACACCCAGCTCCTCGCAACTTTCCTTGAGGTCGGCATTCCCGACTCTTGGGCTGGCGAATGCGAAAACTGTGATCGGGATTTCTCGGTCCAATCCGCAGTTCCTATTCAATCCAAGCTCAGCAACATCGTAGGCAAACAGAACACCCAGTGAACTCCCCATGCTGTGCCCAGCCACCGTTATGCTCAATCCCTCACCTTTAAACTTGTTTAAACTAATTTAAAGAAAAAGTACACAATTTACCATAAGCATTTAAATCCAAAAGTACACCCATATATACCTCAACATCAATGAACTTGGCCCAGAAACGAGCCATGGCTCTCTGGTATGGATCTTGAGGCAAGATGGAGTAATTGGTTTTCCATGTCTCAACCACGTCCTGGAGAATTACAGGAGACTCGGCGATGGGTTTCGGAATCTTCTTGTGAACCGGGTTTAACTTCAGTAGCAACTCGCTTTTCTTGCCGTATATGTCCTCTTCTTCTATGTAGTCGTAGGGTATGCTCTTCAGTTTTAGGGCAGTATCAACCCTATTACTGTACGGGCTTGTCCACAACCCCAATACCTTGACTCCTTCTTCTACTTCCATCTTAATAAATTCTGTCTTCTTTTTTTTTTTTTTTGTTCTCCCTTTGCAAGCGTGAATTCCTCGTTTTTCTTCCTTCTCTGGAGCTAGCTGTATATATTGAGGAACCATGCAGAAATTTTCTTGGCAACGGGCAAGCCGCTATCAACGTAGACCTATTGGTCAACTTTTATATGTATGTGCAGACTTGCTGGAAGGCACTTGCTGATATCACACAGACACTTGCTGATATCACATAGACTTGCTGATATCTCTCTCTCTCTCTCTCTCTCTCACACACACACACACACACACACACACACGCACACACACACACACACACACACATATATATATATATATATATATATATATATATATATGCTAAGTTGCGCGGTGGGTCAACTCTCTTCGTCATATGCACCCATTTTTTATCCCAAGCACTGCTCTTCATTGAGAAATTATACGGAAAAATTATCCTTTTATGTTGTTAGTGTACAAATTTTTTTAAGTATAAAATATGTAATAAATTGGTCTCAGCACCATATATATCCCATGCTAATAAATGCAGAAATTATTATCACATATTTTACATCAAAAAAATAGACACATGAATATGTGGAGAGATAGGTCCACACTCCACAGTCAATCTAAATTACCTAAAGAGTGGAAGTTCGTAAGAAATCACCCCAAAGATCCAATTATTGGTGAACTTTCATGAGAAGTATCCATTAGATCATCATTAAAGAATTAATGCAATCATTGTACGTTCTTGTTTCAAAAGGAACCCAAGAACATAAATGAGGCAATTAATGATGAATCCCTGCCATCTAAGACTGGAACATTCATTAATCAATCAAAATATATAAGTGACTTGCTTAAGAAATTCGACATAGAAGGTGGAAAGTCATTGGGAACTCCAATGAGCACTTCTATGGGTCATGATAGAGATGAGAAAGGAAAGTCAGTAGATGTGAAAAACTACCAAGGCATGATAAGAAGTTTGCTCTATTTGACGGCTCATAGACTTGATATTATGTTTAGCGTCTGCATGTGCACTTGCTTTCAAGCATATCCTAAAGAATCTCACCAAATAGCTGTAAAGAGGATATTAAGATATTTAGTAGGTAATATTAACTTAGGTATTTGGTATACTAAAGATACAACATTTAAAATGATAAGCTATTTAGATGCAGATTATGTCCGGTGTAAGATGGACAGAAAAAGCACCAGTAGTACTTGCCACTTTTTAGGATGATCTCGTGTCTTGATTCTTCAAGAGATAGAATTCAGTGACATTGTCTATTGCTAAGGCTGAATACATTGCAGCAAGTAGTTGTTGTGCACAAACTCTATACATGATACAACAACTTCAGGATTTCAATTTGGAATATTCGACAGTACCAATTAAATGTGATAACACGAGTACCATAAATATTTTAAAGAATCCTATCTTTCACTCTAGGACTAAACATATTGATATTCATCATCATTTTCTAAGAGATCATCTACAAAAAGGAGACATAATTCTTGAATTCGTAAATATGGATGAACAATGGGCTGACATTTTTAGAAAACCTCTTTCAGATGATAGATTCATCTCAATACGATGAGAGTTGAGTCTATTACACAGTAGAGAGTGTTAACTTTGGTGCAACCCCAAGAGGGGAGGGTGAATTGGGAATTTAAAAATTATCACCTAGGTCAATCGGTTCAACAATAGTATTACACAACCTAAGGTCTACTACAAAAAATAAGGTTATTAGTGACGGTTTTAAATTAGTCGATATAACTGCCGTTACTAATACTTATTAGTGACGAATTTTTTAAACCGTTACTAATAATAGCGTATTAGTGACGGATTAAAACTGTCACTATAGATTCTACACTGAATCGACCAAAAATCGTCACTAAAGCCATAGTATTAGTGATGATTTTAAATTCGTCACTAATGTTCTATTATTAGTGACGATTTTAAAACTATTACTATTTCTCTATTATTAGTGACGATTTTAAAACTGTGACTATTGCTCTATTATTAGTGACGGTTTTTAAACCGTCACTATTGCTCTATTATTAGTGATGGTTTTTAAACCGTCACTAATACTTAAATTGGACAATTTGTAGTGAAATTAATTTTTTTTCCAATTATTAATTCTCGTAAAAATATGTAATTAAACTACATTTTCTTATATATAACATTAAACCATAATTGCAAAAAAATTCATAAATTATTCAAAATTCTAATTCTAATTCAAATTTAAATACGTACAAATTCAAATTCAAATACAAATATATTATACAAATTCAAATTTAAATACAAATACATTATACAAATTCAAATTCAAATTTAAATACATTTCATCTGTTCAGATAATAAAAAAAGTCAAAAGCTGCATCTGTAGTGCATAACATCGTGCTGACGTTGTCACCGTTGCAAACCCTACAAATTAAGAAAGTTAAAAAAATTAGTATACATTTTTTGAAAAATTTTAGCAACATTTCTCCTATAAGTATGACATTTTCCATATAGATATGCTCTAAACCTAGGTGTTTACAATAAATACTTCACAATAATCCAACTAATAATAAATTTTATGAGTGCACAAGAGCTTTATATAATAAGCATTAAATAATGTAACGTGTACATGCATCCCATAAACAACATATATCAGAATATAGTTCTATAAAAAAAATAGAATGTGATGTTTATGGTTTACAAGGCTTCCATAGGACTCTAAAACAACTATAATAATCAAATAATGCAAATAAGTCCATGATTGATAGAATGTTCACTTAGCATATGTAAAAGTAAATTTAGAGATGAAGTTCAATGTTCATTTGAAGTTCACTCATTCTTTCAAAAATGTTTTAACATTCAACACACTATAACCATATGAGCATATGGTATATGGCTATGATTATTTTGGGAAAAAGTCAACAAATTTTCGGCAGCATGCCGTCTAAAAATAGAACATTTTCCAAACCTGTAAGTCACAAAAGCACACAATTCACAATATTTTTGCATCATACAGATGTCATTTAGATTAAGATCGACATGCAACAACCTAAAAGTATCTACCAGCAGGCAATACACATCACTGCATCAGCCATGCAGGTGGCGTTCCAATCAAGCATGCAATCCTAATGTCCACTACCAGCATGCAGTTCACATGATATATCAATCCAAGCATACAGTCCAGAAGTTAAATCATCTATTAAACTGAAGTTAGATAAGCACAAGGAAATTGTGTGTTGTGTGCAGGAAAAAATTTTGAGTGCGCAAATAATAGAAATTGTGTGTGTTGTATGTACATAAAAGAATTGTAAGTGTGTTTTGTGTGTTGGCAACATGGAAGTGTTTTGTAAGTGAGAATGCTTAGTTACTTGCTCCAAAAAATGTAGAAGACATCATAGAAACTTTTGTCTTCCCCAAATCAGCTTCAACCCCATCTTCCTCCGCCGTAGCAACCATAAACTTCAACGCCACCACCGACTTCACCTCCTTCCCTTGCTCCCCCGATCTCTGCCACAAAAACATCACAAAGCCGACAATCACAGCCACTGAGGTCGTCACGATCATGGCAGCAAGGGCGGCTATGGCTTGCTGTAGCGTCATCCTCGAGGGCGAAGTTCTCGAACAATAAGGCTCAATCTGTAATCTAGGGCCCAACATCAGAATCCTCGACCTTGATGGTGAGGGAGTGGACGACGAGATCATGGAGGGTGATGAAGGACAATGAGGTCACGGATGACAGAGAATGACGACGAGGCCGTGGATGGTGGTGGCTGCATCAACGATTCTTTATCTAGTTTACCCGGAGTTTTTTTTCAAAATTGATTTGAAATGCGATAAGCTTGCCCATGTAGACAAAATGAATTTTGGCCTTTCATCTAATAGGTTGTCTCTTTTAGTTAAGGTATGATTTAAATATTGTTTTTATTTCTTTTGAATCTTGATGCCCTTCTTGTGGTCATTGCATCCACTTGCCTTATTTACAATAATTTCTCACTTGAGTCTTTGAAATTCTGTAGAATGTTCTACTTGAAAGCAGTTATTTGGACAAGATTCGGCCAGATTATGGAGCTAATTTAGTTATTTGTACACAAGATGAGTTGTTCTCAATTTGCATTCCATGTCAAGGTATGTTCATTTTTTTCTTGTTCTTTGATCATCATGAATTTTTATTAAAGCTTCTGCACATAAGGTTGAAGAGATGAGTCCATGATAACAATACTTGAGGAATTAGTACCTCTTCCTCCAAACGAGCCACAGAACCATCATGATTGACTTTCATAATGTAAACCTATCAACAACCAACACAAACCTATGAGGAGGAAGAGGTACTAATTCCTCAAGTATTGTTATCTTGGACTCATCTCTTAAACCTTATGTGCAGAAGCTTTAATAAAAATTCATAATGATCAAAGAATAAGAAAAAAATGAACATACCTTGACATGGAATGTAAATTGAGAACAACTCATCTCGTGTACAAATAACTAAATTAGCTCCATAATCTGGCTGAATCTTGTCCAAATCACTGCTTTCAATTAGAACATTCTACAGAAATTCAAAGACTTAAGTGAGAAATTATTGTAAATAAGGCAAGTGGATGCAATGACCGCAAGAAGGGCATCAAGATTCAAGAGAAATAAAAATAATATTAAAATCATACCTTAACTGTAAGAGACAACCTATTAGATGAAAGACTAAAATTCATTTTTTCTACATGGGCAGACCTATCGCATTTCAAATCAATTTTGAAAAGAAACTCCGAGTAAATAACTAGATAAGGAATGACTATCCACCCACTATAAGAGTACATGAACCTCCCGATTCTTACCTCCATGTCCATCATAAACTCCGAACAATGAAGTGGAAGCATCCAGAATAGGATATATTATGCAGCATGCTAGCAAATCAAACATTCATAGTCAATAACAGAATATTCATACTATTAGTTTGAGGGTTTTAAGGAGAGAACATAATGGATATTAGGTAATCATTAAATTAATTCTCAATGCTATTTTCGAAATTTCCAAAGAAAGTTGTAATTTGGGAGTTTTGAATTAAATGGAAAGAAGTAAAGAACCCTTTGGGCTTTGATCCCCAAATTCGTATTTAAGAATTTCAAGTAGAATAGAAGAGAATGAAGAATTCTTCAGTTCTACGGTTCGCATTTTTCAGATGCAATGAAAAAAAATATGAATGAAGAATTCTTCAATCTTTTTCCCTTCATAAAAACAAACTCTAGATATTATTTAATCCTTCACTCCATTTCCTAAACTTCCAAATGACTGCCAAGGACAAATCTCAGAAATACCTCTTCTTCCAAAGGCAGAACCCACTTTCTAGTGACCCATTTGCGATGAAGCCTTAGATCCGCGGCCGCAAAATCCATCTGCTCCCTCGACCCACAGAAAAAAACGAAGCACCTCCCGCCGTCCAACACTTCAGTAACCATGCCCTCCCACCACCCGTCATTGTGGAACGTGTCAACCTCCTTGCTAAACTTGAACCTGCGACCGAGCTTACGCGGCGGAGGTAACCATAGCTGCACCAAATCCACCAACTCCCGCAACGACTTTGACCCCTCCTTGTCAGCCATCAGGCTCTTGTACACCACCATAATGGTCGAGTTCTTCTACGACACCGGCCGGATGATGGCCCCGGCGTACCAGGCGCCACAAAAGCCCTCCTCATCGCTGCTTATCTCCACCTTCGCTCCTTTCTTCAAATACTGTCCCGGCGCCTCTCCCATTTCTTGGGTTTGTGCTAAAATCTTTAACTAATTTTTTTTTTAAAAATGAAAACATAATTAGTGACGGTTTCCAAACCGTCATTAATACCCTATTATTAGTGACGGATCTCCCAATCCGTCACAAATACCTTTTTAAATAAAAAACACTATTAGTGACGGTTTTAAAACCGTCACTAATACCTTTAACCAAATATATATATATATTGAATAAAAACACTATTAGTGACGGGTTCAAAACCGTCTCTAATACCTTTAACTAAATATTTTTATATATTTTTTAAATAAAAATACTATTAGTGACTGGTTCAAAACTGTCACTAATACCCTATTATTAGTGACTGATGCTCCAATCCATCACTAATACCCTTATCACTACAAAAAGTCAAGGTATTAATGACAAATACTATTAGTGACGAATTTATGAGTATTAGTGACGGTTTTCAAATAATTGTTATATGTGCAGTTACTACTAACTTTTAGTGACGAATATAACTTTCGTCACTAATAATGGAGTATTAGTGACATATTTAATCCGTCACTAAAATCCTAACACCATCACTATATAGTATATAATGGCTCAACTCAAATTCGTCACTAATAGTAGGGGTATTAGTGACGAATTAGAAATTCATCACTACTAGTATGGATATTAGTGACGAATTATAAATTCGTCACTACTAGTAGGGTATTAGTGACGACTTAGATATTCGTCACTACTAGTGTGGTATTGTTGGTGAATTAGAAATTCGTGACTACTAGTATGGTATTAGTGACGAATTAGAAATTCGTGACTACTAGTGTGGTATTATTGGAGAATCAAAAATTCGTCACTAATAGGGGCGGTATTAGTGATGAATTAGAAATCGTCACTACTAGTAGGATATTAGTGACGACTTAGTTATTCGTCACTACTAGTGTGGTATTTTTGACGAATTAAAAATTCGTGACTACTAGTATGGTATTAGTGACGAATTAGAAATTCGTCACTACTAGTGTGGTGTTATTGGCGAATAAAAAATTTGTCACTAATAGTAGGGTATTAGTGACGAATTTGAATCTTTCACTAATAATTAGAAAAGTTAAACAACATTTTATACTAATTTTATTTAATCATGAATTCTTATATAAAAATCTATAATTACATTTTCGAATATATAAACTGAAACCATAATTACTACAAAATTCATAAATCATTCAAAATTTTGAATTTAAATACAAATTCAATTAAAATGAAGAAATAAAATATGTTCAGATAACAAAAATTATTTAAAAATATTCAAAATTAAAATACAAATACTAATACAAATTCAAATTAAAATACAAAAACTCAATTTGTTCAAATAACAATAAAAATTATAAAGAAATAGTCAAAAGTTGCATCTGACGATTGTAGTGCATGCATGCATGGCATCATGCTGATGTTATGATAGCTGCGAATCCTACAAATTAAGAGTCATTAAAAAAAATTTAGTATACCAAATCAAGGAGAGCGGATGCTAAGTATAATCAGGAAAAATAATTATATGATATAACAAATTGGCAAAGATTTCATAATCATGCATATTACATAATTTGTATGGTAGTAATATCAATAATGAAAAATGTAACGTTGCGTTCGAGAGCATAGATTTCGAACATTTAAATGGATTTGGATAAATTTTAATACAATTTAATATTATATTTTATTTAAATTCAATGTAAATTCAAGTCCAAAGTGTCTTGAAACACGAGGAGCATAAAATTATATTGAAATTTATTAAAGTCTAGTTAAATCTAAACTTAAGATGTAAAATGCATGCTCTGGAACGCAACATGAGATTAGTTTATGGGGGATTTGTACAATGACTCAATGAGGTATTAGCATTGCGTGGGGAAGGGGATGCAGTGAATAAATCCAGCCGGGGACACGTGTCCAATTAGCATGCTTTACTGTTTCATAGACAAGCATTATTCCACTTTTTTTGGTTCTTTTCTACAGTGACATTGCAACTCATATGTCCATACAAATCCCTAATTATGTCTTTTTCAAATGATTATGAAAGTGATGCTCCCTGTGAGTTATGTATATATTCAACTTATGCGTTTTTAAAATTTTCAAATCCTCAGCCAAGTGTATATAATATTTTCAATGATTTCGGCACAACAATGAATGTTTTAAGTTTACCGGACGAAAAACATGTAAATGAATGTCTGTTCTAAACGAACTAAGTCTACATTGCCTCATTTATTAAGATTCCTAAGTTTCACTTATCCTTTCAAAAATAGTTTAACATTAAACTAAGCCTATCTTTTGTTTAGGACTTTGAAAAATTTTAACGCAATTTCGGCAGCATGCCGTCTATAAATTGGACCTTTTCTCATAAAACTTGTACCTAATAGGTTGAAATAGATCATTTATAAGAAGTTAAAGGCACACGAGAACCTATATCCACTACCAGCATGTAATACACATCAACTGCATCCGTCATGCAGAAGGCATTCTAGATTAGCATGAAATCATGTAGCATATTCACGACAGTAATCCATGTAACCATATTTTAAATTCATAATACGAACAACAGAGAATAGTGGATAGTATTGAGTTCAGTGTGGTATCGTTATTCATCCAGGCATTTGGACATAAACGTTATGAGATGATGAGAACATTTAATTTAAATGATTATGAAAGTGATGCTCCTTATGAGTTATGTATATATTCAACTTATGTGTTTTTAAAATTTTCAAATTGTCAGCCAAGTGTATATAATATTTTCAATGATTTCGGCACGACAATGAATACTTTAAGCTTTCCGGACGAAAAACATGTAAATGAATGTCTGTTCTAAATGAAGTAAGTCTACATTGCCTCATTTATTATGATTCCTAAGTTTCACTCATCCTTTTAAAAATAGTTTAACATTAAACTAAGCCTATCTTTTGTTTAGGACTTTGGAAAATTTTAACACAATTTCGGCAGCATGCCGTCTGTAAATTGGACGTTTTCCTATAAAACCTGCACCTGATAGGTTGAAATAGATCATTTATAAGAAGTTGAAGGCACACGAGAACCTATATCCACTACCAGCATGCAATACACATCAACTGCATCCGCCATGCAGGAGGCATTCTAGACTAGCATGAAATCATGTAGTATATTCACGACAGTAATCCATGTAACCATATCTTAAATTCATAATTTAAATAAAAATTGTTATCTCGAGTCATCCGATGATATGCTCGTTGAGAAGCTTTTAAATGACTTAAACATATCCTGAAAAATCGATGTGAGACCCAAATAGACATGAATCTATTTTGCCACTATCATACTATATACAAAATAACATGCCTCCGAATCATCTGGGTATTGAAGTAGCTAATGAACTAAAACCCAGATGTTCTATTATCATATGCGTAAAACTGAAAATTAACATTGTCTATGAGGTTCCCATAAGTCTTCCACAGAGCCAAGTAATGTTTCTGAACTTCGTTATCATCAAATAGAGCTATAGAAGCAAAAAAGATTACCCCATTCTCTTTAAGGGTCGCTATGAGCTGCCCTATGCACTGAGCAAAAGTTTTAGGATTAGCTTTAAAATGCAACTTTGACATTCGAATGTTTACCCTTGATGGAAGAAGCATGGGAGGGGCTGAGATCATCTGAATCCCAGAAGATGCTTAAGTTTCCATTTGTTGGACGAGGAGAAGATAAGGTAGTGTAATCAATGGCGAAGGAGAGAATGAAGTCGAATTGGACTTGTGGGTTAATGGGTACATCTGAAAATGTGACATGCTTGAACTTAGCTCCTATGTATTCGCTGAAGACACCAAAGGTGTTAGGTGCTGTCTGGGTTGATGAAGAGGGAAAGGTATACAATAAAAAAAAAAACTCACTAATTGATCAAGATTTTATATAGCAAATGGAAATTTAAAATTATAATAAATTATTAATATTTTCCTAAGAATTCATATACCAAGATTTTTATTTAAAAAAAAAAAAGACAATGAAAAAACATCTTATTATGTAAATATTAAAATTTCAATTTTTTTTTCAAAAGGTTAATTAGAGCATTAGTGTCATAATATTTTTTATTAAGATTTTTCACGTCCATAAGTCCTATATTTATATGCTGTTATAATAATATCTCATATCAATGTTTGTATTTTATAATTTTTAAACAAGGTGTTAATTTTTATAAATAACTCTGAATATTCACACTTTAATATTGGTAAACTAAATTATGATAATATATTATTAACTCATCTTGAAAATATATCTAAAGTTTATTGAAATTATAAAAATATTTTACACATTATTATTTACATAAAATTACGTGCAATACATATGACCTTCCAACTAGCATTGAACTACTTCTTAAAGAATAAAAGAAAATTTTGATAGTCCTTAAAGTGATAAATATGTAATATTAAGTTTACCCTTATATTAAATAGAAATTTCACGTCTCAAAACCTACATTTTAACTACATTGAAACCCTTCCTCTCCCGATCTATTCGACTCATAACTCTTCGAATTTTAGTCCAACCATCTTCTATGGAACCCAAAACATTCACAGTGGTGAATTAGCCTTCAAATTTATGTTGCTTATTAATGGAAGCTCCTGTAATCTAAGAATGTATACTCAAGTTGAGAAACGATATCAATATTTTTTTTATTTACAAGAAAGGGATACCAAGTTAGTTCAAATTTGTTTTTATTTAATCTTCAATTTTTTCATTTTTAAATTTAATTCTAACTTCAATTTCGTGTGTGTATAACTCAAAGAAATTTATGCCCATTAGTTTTATTGCTATTTATTTTTCTGTAAATGAATATTCGTTTTAAATGAACTAAGTCTACATTGCCTCATTTATTATGATTCCTAAGTTTCACTCATCCTTTCAAAAATAGTTTAACATTAAACTAAGTCTATCTTTTGTTTAGGACTTTGGAAAATTTTAACACAATTTCGGCAGCATGTTGTCTATAAATTGGACGTTTTCCCATAAAACCTATACCTGATAGGTTGAAATAGATCATTTATAAGAAGTTGAAGGCACACGAGAACCTATATCCACTACCAGCTATGCAATGCGCATCAACTGCATCCGCCATGCAGGAGGCACTCTAGACTAGCATGATTTAACATGAAACTCAATTTGTGATCATAATACCTTATAATCAATCTGAGGAGCCACCCGCATCATCTGGTCAAGATTGGCACATCCTTTCCTCTAACCACACTTGCCTATCCATCATGGCTTGCATCTGGGCTTGAAAGCTGGAGACCTCCGATCTCAATTCTGCGTTCTCCATTTCCATCATCTACATCCGTCGAGCCATCTCTTACTTATCAAACTCGGCCTCTCGACATTGTCGTTCCATCTCTGCACGAGTCGTCGCACCCATGAATGATGATGCTATTGGGGTGATGTAACCACTTCCAAGACCTTTCACCCAGCCCCCCACTCGTTGCCTAAGCACCTGGGAAGTGATCTCAAAATCTATCATGTTTTGACTCCCCTCTGAAACAGGTGCATCCCTCAGCTCGACCATCTGTGCCTAATTTCAATCATGAAAATGATAAAAAGGAATAAGTAAGATTACAACTTTGATGTTTTGAAAAAAGTAATAAACCAAATCTTTTGCTTCACTTACATGTCTGTCCTGCGCACCCTCACACCACTTCCCCGATCGCCGTTGGTGTGTTCTCTGATACAAATCCGGCAACGGCTCCTCTGCGCCAGTCTCGGGATCACGCTACATTGTTATATAAGACATCATTAGTATTATGTCATGTAAGGGTCAGATAATTTTATATATAGTAATTACTTGGCAATGATTTACGAATACCCTCGATCCACTGCAATATGTCGTAGGGAGTTTGCTGCAGTTCACAGCATTTGTTTCACATATGGCCTACAAGGAAGATGTAATGACGACTTATTAGCGACATCATTGTGAAAAAATAGTGATTATAATACAAACACATCACCTGATAGCGCGGGTCGTGAAAATGGCAGCACACCACATCCCAATCCTCTTGGGATATCTTATTGTATGGCCATGCTTCTGCTTCATCTCCTATCGCTCGAAAATGGGAGCGCATTTTCGAGTGATAGCTCTTAATTTTATTACACAATTGGACGTCGACCGCCCTCCTCACATGGTCATCCTCGAGGATGTCCATATCAAACTCCTCCTACATATATAGGTAATATAATTACAATGTTAGATGTTAATTGTCTAGTATATTAAAAGTAAAAAAACATTTAAATTAAAAAAACCTTTATAGGGTTTGGGAACTTACCAAAATGCGCATGTAAAGAACCATGCGCTGCTCCTAAGTCACCTGCAGTCAACCGAATGTGGTGATTGGAGCATACTGTCGGCATATAATGTCGAGCTCCTTCATCCACGAGGTGCACCAATCGTTCAGCGGGGCAGTGTATCCTAGAGGAATGTCGATCCGAATCCGCTGTTTAGTCCTATCCAGGTGCTTCTTCAGCGACATGTTCTTTGCTGCACCATGGCCTAACCTAACCGTGGACGTAGATGCTGAAAGTAGAGTTAATTTAAGAACAACATTATAATCTTACACGTGAATAATTATCATCAACAATTGACATGTAAATAAATTAATCGTATCCATACCAACACTCCTCATGATGGTCGACAACTCATACTGCGTGTCAGTCGCATAAGTGGTATCCATGTCTGGCCGAGGTTTCGATGGCTCAGACAATGGTGTCGCCGCATCAGGATTGACGGGGTTCGCCAATCTGGAGGATGTTGGATCATCCTCATGCAATGTACTTGTGTGCTTGAAAGGATTTCTCCAACGTCGGCCTCCTGGTGCCATATCTGCAAATTAATAGACAAGTAAATATAAGAAGTACGAATATTAGATGGATGTAGCATATATCTATTTGTAAGTTATTTACACATGTCAGATACATAGTGACAAAAATAACATGCTTACCCCCCCCCCCTCTTATACATCCTTAATATCGATATCATCCTCACTTTCTAAAGTGTCTTCCTCTTCACTACAGTACTCAACCCCTGTTTCATCTTCCCCATCAGTTTCCTCATCGTCGATGAAGTGAATGTCTACAAAAGGTTCAATTGTAATGTCAGCAGTCCCTACGTGTTCTACCCTGGCACCATCCCTATGCAATGGTATAGGATCAGCGCCTTCTTCGACAACATCTATAGCAGATTGCGCTGCTGCGTGGACAAATGACTCATCTTCTTGGAATACAGTCTCACTGGCACTCATCTCACTATCTGCAACTTCTGCAATAGCGTACAAACTTCGGGGAGGAATCTTTTGGGCCACATATCATTCACCCTTCAATTTGGTGTCTTTAAGGTAAAACACTTGTTTTGCCTGCATTGCAAGCATGAAAGGGTCATTTTGATACCAGGTCTTGCTAAAATTGACACTAGTGAAGTAGGCATCGGTGCTTATCCTAGTATTTTTATTGCCGATGTCCCACTAGGTACACTTGAACAGGTGGACGACTCTTTTTGCTCCATAGTTAAGCTCTATAATGTCATCCAACATACCAAAATAGTCAATTTCTTCATCTCCTTCTATGCCTAGCACCGCAACCCCACAATTTTGGGTTCTTCTATGCAGTTCGAGGGACTTTGTATGAAATTGTAACCCGTTAACAATGCAACCGCTGTAGCAGTTAACTCGTTGATCGGGGCCATATGCCAACGCATACAAATCTTTACTTGTTGTTGGTTCCTTTTTGTAAAACATGACTTTCATCTATTAAATAAACAGGAGTTTAGAAGAATAAACCATCAATAGTGAAAACATACATTGCTTCTCACTCAAACAGTTTTTGTTACTTACACGACTCCCAAACTAGTTGATAAATTACTTAAATGCATGTTGAATGTGCTTTGAGATAACACATGCATTATCCTTGCATGAAACAATGTTATCAGAAACTCTAATTTTGAGAACTTTTTACAGTTTGGATATAGGGGCATTTGTGCATCCCTTATGAGATTAGAAAATGGTTTACTGAGTCGATTCAACGTACTAGGATCGCAAGGTATGGTACCCGCTGAAGTAGTTTCATCACTAGTACGCGACACACTGGCATCACCCGTGTCCACTGCAATCCCCCTTTGCAAGTCACCTAACATTTTGATTAACCCTTCCGAACGTGTATCACCACCTACTATATCTACCCCCTCATCTTCATTGTCATCATTATTGCTCTGAAATGCGTAATCTTCACCGTGGAACACCCATCTTGTGTACCTTTTCTCCATTCCAAAGTCTAACAAATGTGAATGGACCAGATCAATATGTTTGAATGTTATGTTTTGACATTTCATGCAAGGACACCTTATTCCACTGGCTTTGTTTGCATGAGAACGCGCGAACTCTATGAAATCATGTACCCCTTTCACATATTCTAGCAAAAACCTACCTCGAACGTTAATCCAACTCTTATCCATGTTCATTAATTACCCTATAATGTGTTCAAGTAAATGGTGTTCATTATATTCTCATAATGTTTATCATGCATGCATCATGAATCCTATAATCAACCATCATACTTTAAAGGGTACGAATCCTATCCCATTTAGGAATGTTGCATTTACACTGCGATCAATCGCTCAAATTCCTTCGTCGTAGTCGTTATAAATTTCGGCCGCATCTCCCCATGGCTCTCCAAGTACACGAGATGAGGGAAGTGAAAATTTTTCTAGTTTTCCATATCTAACAAATTGTCACGACACCCCACTATGCACCCAGAGAACACAAGTAGAGACACGCTCGAAATATATAATGACAATTGACAAAGTAAGAATGATGACAATAATGTAAATACAACTTCCTGAACTGTCCACATTGGACAATCCAAGAATGGTTGAAATACAAACTTTACTAATCGTAAGTGAAACAAATAATTAACATGTTCAAGTGATTATTAGTCAACCTAGTATGACTAGTAGTCAATTGAAATATAACAATTGATTTGTCTCGCATGTACGATTAGGAATGAATGTGTATAGTAACCGTTCTTGGACGGGTCTAAGCTTCAATGAATACATGAAGTTTAAAAAAGAAAAAAAAAACAAAAAACATGCAAAGGGCTACGATTCCAAGCTTTGGTTTTGAGGAATATAAGACTTATCTATGCATTGCATGTATGCATTTATTTTTTAATAATATGTGTAAGGACGATCAATTTTATCTAATGCAATGGATGACTTAAAATGACATTTTTTTCAAAGTGGTGTAAACTCGTTTCCTTTTTTCAGGATTTTCGATATAAAATAGTTAGAATGGAGAATAGCTTTCATTTTTACTAAATTGAAAAAGGGAATAGCTTCTTCTTTAGAAATGATTTGAAAAGAATATTCTTAAGGGTGAAGAAGCAGAACCTCATGTAGTCTTGCTCCATTTATTGTTACAAGTGTCAAACCCGGGTGCTCCACCCCCAACCCATTTCACATAAAGAATAAGAAATTGTGTTAAGACTAACCATATCATTGTCAGTGCCTTGCAACATGTCGTGAAATTACATTTAAAAATGTAAAGATCGGAGTACCAATAGAGTATCGAGTTGTAGTAAGACAAACCATAGCATCAGTACATGCCTCCCTAAACCATGATGAGATGCAATATAGATAAGAGATGATAGTTTAATCATTTTTGAAACTGATTTTGAAAATTCCCATGCCCAAGAAGTTCTTGAGAACCTCAAGAGATTGGTAGGGCTCCAAATTGACTTCCAAAAATCTGCTTGCCAATTTAGCCAAAATACCTCACATATATTAACGAAGTTGATGGGAAGAAGGATTAACATCCATAAGATTTGTGATTTGGGAAAGTGTGGGCACATAAATTAACTTTTGAAAAGGAAGTTGATATTTTTGAGAATCTAAATAAAGGCAAGAAAAACATTGAAGGATGGAGATTGAGAATGTTGTCTTAGGGGGACATTATGGGGTACCTCCTAATATATATAATATTTCTATATGTAATCGACATACAAATCTATATAATAATCTATCTCTATGAAAGTCCTCAAATCAATTCCTCATGCATGCATGATTCATTCCAACATATCTCTGTTTATATGCATGCATACATACATACATACAAATATAATTCCATTAACTAATTAATTAGGTTTTTTTATTTATAATCTATTTTTTCCATTGTCCTAGATAAAACATTATACTTTTGTATAATATTATTTTTCCATTTCTACATGTGCTTTATTTGATAAATTATCAAGAATGCATTAAT
This sequence comes from Malania oleifera, assembly GCF_029873635.1. Classification (NCBI taxonomy): domain Eukaryota; kingdom Viridiplantae; phylum Streptophyta; class Magnoliopsida; order Santalales; family Ximeniaceae; genus Malania; species Malania oleifera. Next base: position 62,868,804 of record NC_080419.1, read on the forward strand.
AGGCAAACGATAATCCTTTCATCCCCCAATTGACTACTGCCTAAGTAGGTTTGAAGGGCTTATTTGGAGTTCCGATCCATATATATAAATATACATACACACACACACACACACACATACACTTCTGTATAATTAGGAAAAAAACTCTCAAACATGATTGTCTTTTAGTTGTTAATTTGTTTATATTAATATGTGTGTAGCATTTACCAATTCTTATATGTTAGAAATTGAAGTAATATATGCGAGCATGTCATTGTGTTGGAATCAAACATTGAAAGAATAACAAAATCCATTCAATTTCTTTTAAAATATTCAGTATATTCTTACAATGTTTTAAATACAGCATTCCCAAATCAGATTTAAATATTCACAGTAGATAAAATCAAGAAATATATGCTTGAAAGTAAAAAGATAAAGGGAAAGAAAAACATGGGCTTGCGGCCGAGAGCAGGGGGAGGCTAGGAGAGATCGAGGATCGTCAGAGTAGGATGAGGGGAAGAGGAGGAGCTGGAGCAGACTTGCGGTCAATCGAGAGCAGGGGGAGGCTGGGAGAGAGGATCGCCGGAGCAAGAGGGGAAAAGGAGGAGCTGGCGCGGTGGCTTATGGCTGAGAGCAGCAAAAGATCGAATGGGAGCTCTGTTCGCAGGAGTAGGCAGAGGGGAATGGGAAGAAGTAAGGAGAAGGAGGGAAAATATCCCGCTGAGAGCAATAAGGGTTTTTGGGCATTAGTGACGGTTTCAAAACAGTTACTACTACTCTCCGTTTATTTTTTATTTTTATAAATAACAAAGCATTGGTGACGATCCAAATTTGTTACTAATAAGACACCAGTGGTGACGAATTTACAAATTCGTCACTAATATTCTCAACATTAGTGACGGTTTCAAAACTGTCACTTCTACTCTCCGTTTATTTATTTTTTATAAATCGCAAGCATTAATGACAGTCCAAATTCGTGACTAGTATAGAAATTCGTCACTAATAAGAAACCAATGGTGACGAATTTATAAATTCGTCACTAATATTCTAAACTTAAATTTTTTTTATATTTTTTAAAAAAAATGGAAGTATTAGTGACAAATCTAGAAATTCGTCACTATTAGTATCTTATTAATGAGGAATATATACAACATCGTCACTAATACTCTGAATTGAAATTTTTTAATTTGTTTTAAAAAAAAGGAATTATTAGTGATGGTTTCCAAATCCGTCACTAATAAGGGACAAATAGTGACGAATTCATAAATTCACCTCTAATACTCTGAACCTAATATTTTTAATTTTTTTAAAACAGGTAGTATTGGTGAGGGTTGTGAACCATCACTAATAAGGGCCAATAGTAACCAATCTACAAATTTGTCATTAATAGTCTGAACTTAAATTTTTTTAGTAGTGACGGTTGTTAAATTTGTCACTAATGCCCTATTAGTAGTGACGGTTCTCCCAAACCATCAATAATACCCTTAACCAAATTTATTTTATATTTTTTAAATAAAAAACTAGCAGTGATGGTTTCAAAACCATCACTAATATGCTATTATTAGTGACGGATCTCGCAATCCGTCACTAATACCCTTTACTTAATTTTTTTTTATATTTTTTTAAATAAAAACACTAGTAGTGATGGTTTCAAAACCGTCACTAATATGCTCTTATTAGTAACGGATCTCCCAATCCGTCATTAATACCCTTTACTTATTTTTTTTTATATTTTTTTAAAATAAAAATATTAGTAGTGACAGTTTCAAAACCGTCACTAATACGCCATTATTAGTGACGGATATCCCAATCCATCACTAATACTATTAACTAATTTTTTAAAATATATTCATAACTATTAGTAGTGACGGTTTGTTAATCGTCACTAATGAGTGACTTTTAGTGACGAATTTAATCCGTCACTAATACCATAAAATCGTCGCTAATATTTTCCCGAAAAAATTTTCGCGCGAAAATTGTTTGTTGCATAGTTTTTAGTGACAAAAAGTATTAGTGACGGTTCTAAACCGTCACTAATAGTTTTGTACTAGTGACGGCTGCTAAAAACGTCACTAATGCTTACACTATTAGTGACAGTTCTGAAAAACCATGACTAATACAACACTATTAATACAATACTATTAGTGACAGTTTTAAAACCGTCACTAATACTTTCGTCACTAAAAACCTGTTTTTTTGTAGTGAATTAACTAATTTTTTTTATATATTTTTAAATAAAAACACTATTAGTGACGGGTTCAAAACCGTCACTAATACCCTATTATTAGTGACGGATGCCCCAATCCGTCCCTAATAACCTTAACTAAATTTTTATATATATTTTTTAAAAAAATACTATTAGTGACGGTTTCAAAACCGTCACTAATACCTTATTATTAGTGATGGATCTCCCAATCCGTCACTAATACCCTTAACTAAAATTTTTTTGTTTATTCATAAATATTAGTAGTGACGGTTAGTTAATCGTTACTAATATGTGACTTTTATTGACAAATTTAATCCATCACTAATACCCTAGAATCGTCACTAATATTTTCCTAGAAAAATTTTCGTGCGAAAATTGTTTATCGCGCAATTTTTAGTAACGAAAATATTAGTGACGAAAATATTAGTGACCATCACTAATAGTGTTGTATTAGTGACGGCTACGAAAACCATCACTAATGCTTACACTATTAGTGACGGTTCTTAAAAACCGTCACTAATACCATCTTTTAGTGACGAAATCGAATTTGTCACTAATACTTTCGTCACAAATAACCTCATTTTTTGTAGTGATCAATCTATGCAATCAATAAATAAACATACATGTGCAGTAAATGTAAAGTGCGGAAAAGTAAACAATACACACAATATGTTATCGAGGTTCAGCCAAAATTGCGTACGTCCCCGCCTTGGCCACACTAGCACAAGGATTCCACTACTGCTGACTTAACAAGTGGAGCGACACCGATTACAACTAGGAAAATTCAAGGGGTTGACCTCAACCAACACGCCTTACCATGATGGCACACCTAGCTTTCCTAACCCGGTCTAAGCTAGTCCGGGACTAGTTAACAAGGTTAGTCTCCCTCTTCAAGCTCACACCTGGAATACAACAGATATGAAATTTTACGTACAAACAAATGCTTCTTCATAAGCAAATATGTGCACCAGTATAGCTCAAGCAATATTGCAAGCACGTATGATATGTAAAAATGCTCAATGCTCTAATGTGTGCTAAACACTCAAATAAGTATAGATTATTAGTCTAGATCTAGAGTGTATATCAAAGTAAGATTTGAAACACAATATGTGAACAACACAAGATCAGATCAGGGTTTCAAATATGCTAAGAAAGTTGATTCAAATAAACTCAACAATATATTTCAATATACAAAGCATAATGGAGTGTTTGAAAACTAGCTTTTGAAAAGGATTTTGCACACAAAAATAAGGGCTAAGGTAACTTGCAATGACAATGCAAGAACCACGAGCCTCTAAGTTTTCCCAGACAAGATTTATTAGATAAAATTAGTGGGAGAACTTAATGCTAAATACAAGTGAGAGTTCTAGCTAGTAAGATTAAGCATGATAGGTTTAGAAATACTCGCAACACTTGAAAGATCAAGAAATATGGAGTGTATGAGTGTTTTGGAGTAGTATAGGCTAAACTAGGGTTTTGGAAGTTAAGAGAATTTTTGCCTTAATCAAAATGTTAATCCGTACTAATTATGACAAATGAACAAGTATTTACAGGCAAGGAGAAATTTCTTACCGTTGGGGGACCCAATGGGAATAATTAAATTTGTTTCAAAAACCATTAAGAAAATTATCCCAGTTTACCTCATTAAAAAATTGGTAAAAAATATTTTAACCCATGAGGTTCGGGTGCCTAGCCTAAGGTTTGGGTGCCCTAATAGAATCACTCAAAAATCCAATTTTTAGTGGTTTGGGTGCCTGAAGAAACAGTTGGTGGGCTGGACAAAAGTCAGTAGCATTTGTTCAGTAGTTCGGGTGCCCGGTTCCATGTTTGGTTAACCGAACTAACCAATTCAGCCGCCCAAGCCCATTTTGAATGTGATCTTTCAGGCATTCGGGTTGTTGAAAGGAAACCTGACACAGGATTGGGTGCTCGAGGGAGATACGCTCAAACGTGGTTCAGGTGCCCGAACACCAAGTCAACTTATTGACTTGTTCGGTAGCTCAAGCCGTGTTACACGACATAGGTTCAGTTGCTCGAACCCTCTCAATATTTTCTATTAAGTTCATTTTTAGCCTAAATTGATTCCCCTTATATGAAGAGGGATGTTGGGGACTTGTGTACTCAATGTAGGTACCTAAAGTCCAACTAGGGTCTGTTATGAGCATACCTACCTACCATGTATGATGCAAATTATTACAAGCCACAGAAGTGTACAATCAATAATAATTACATCCTAAAATGAAGAAATGAAATAATAAATATAAGTACAACACAAAGTTTCTTCATTCTTTGGCACGAACACCGTATGCCACTATGGTATGTCTTTTAGTCCGAATACATATGCACAATGAACGTGCATGCAAGCCTTAGTACAACCATCAGTACCAAGAGTATTTGTTATAATCAAAACTGGGTGTGACCTATCAGGTCAACAATCTCCCCTTTTTTGATGATAAATACTTTATGCAAAAGTGGGTACAGCCAAGAAAGGCTCCCCCTGACTCTTTATGCATAAGGATAATTAAAGTAATGGGTAATTATAGATTAAGTATTGTTTTACCCACTTTTTCCTCTTCTCTCCCTTTTGGCAATAGCAAAAAGGGCTAAACAATATAGTGTGAAGGCAAAAGATGTCATTTAGATACAAAAGGTATATTGGGAGGATTTAAAAAAAATTCAATAGCATGCCGTTTGAAAATAGACCATTCCCAATCATAACCTTGTACCTAAGTGACCTGTTTGGAGTTTCAATGAACAACATATAGCATATTTCAATCAATTAACTCTAACAGAATGTGCATCAAGGAAGTAAAAGTAGCATGTAGCACATTAACAATCTTATTGTTTTATACTCCCCCAAAAAATGATTATACAAGGATGAATATTGATTTTTCATTTGGCTTTCACTCATCCTTTCAAAAATATTTTACTGTTAATTTTATCATAATCATCTTTAGTTGCCAAAATAAGCATGTATTCCCATAATGTATAGTATAATAAAAACATATGGGCCTGATACCAATTGTTATAACTGCGTGGTAGATGAGATACTAACTGTTAAAATACTACTAGTTATAATGGCATGTTGTTTTGCAATGAACATAATATCAAACAAAGATTTACCAAAATGTGCACATTGATACCACATTGTTAATGTATTTTCTGAAGGATGTAAAAATGAAAGCAAAATACATATTTATTTTCTCAGAGCCTAATGATTTTAAGGTTAAGTGACTCCCCTTAAGGATATACACTTGTGACAAAATTAAAAGCGTCGCTAATACTTTCGTCATTAAAAACTAGTTTTTTTTTTAGTGAGACCTGCTTTTTTTTTTTTTTTGAATTCTTATAGTGTTTATTGGTTCGTTTCGGGTTCTATTTTTTGATCTCTTGCACATTTGCCATTTAAAAAGTACTAAGACATGTAGATTGAAGGTATGGTATTTGAAGGGACTTGTGGAATATCCCTAATGTAGAGACCTGGGAAAATAAAATAATAAAAGAAATGGAAAAAAAGTGATTTTTGGCTGAAAGGGGAGAAAATCGATCTCAAGAAAACCAGCGATGGTTTTGGTTTTACTGCAAAACGGTAATGGGTAAATGGTTAAAACCGAGCTGGTTAAATAGAAAAATGGCAACGATTTTCAGTTTCATCTGCAATGGGTGTTTTAAGAAGGGATCTCGTGAGTGTTTTGTTAAATAAAACCAAAACACACACACACACACACACTCTCTCTCTCTCTCTCTCTCTCTCTCTCTCTCTCTCATACACACACACACTCTCTCTCTCTCTATCATGCAAACCCACGACCCCTCTTCCTTCTTTCTTTGATTCCAACCTCATTTAAGCCCGGATTGATGATTAGGAATCACCACGGGGTTCTTGAGAAGATTCTCTACAACGTACGCAGAGTAAATTTTCAAGTTGGGGTTTCGGGGCACCATCCCAAAACCAGGGTAAGTGGTGTATTTTAGGGTTTTTAACTTAATTTGAAGTATATGAAACGTAGGAAATGTTAAATGGAAGTTATTCTGGGATTTGTGTTGAATAATTTGGGGTAAATGTGAATTTCAGGTTTTCAGGCTGCGAATGCAAATGGGCGTAGAAATTGGATGGTTTAGTGAGATTTTAGTTAGCCAGGTAAAGGGAATAAATTATTACAGTCGATTTGAGAAATATTTATTGAATGATTATATGAAAACGGTATTATGATATTTTACCTGAAATTTATTATGATATAAATATCGGATGAAATTTTTAGAGCATATGACTTATATTGAGAAATGTTTAAAACTGGGTTAAATGATTTACCCTGAGCAATATGAGATTATGAAATGTGAATGGAGATATGAGATTTGAAATAAGGAATAATGATGAAAGTGAAATGTACTGAAAAATGTATATCTTTTGAGAAATGATGAATATGAGATATGAAAATGTTTTATTGAGAATATGAATTACGTGAAATGAAATATATATATATATATATGTATTTATAAGATGAAATGAGTTGTGAATACTGAATTGTGGAAGCTGAATTGAGAATATTGTAATGTTAATACTGCAATGAAAATAATGAAATGTGAATATTGAAATGAGAATATGAGAATGTGGGTATTGTAATGTGAATACTGCTACAATATAGATATTGAAATGTGAATATGAGAAAATATGAGTATAAAAAATGAGAATATGAGAAATATGATTATGAGAAATGTGAATATTGTATTGTTAATTCTACAATATGAATATGGAATTATGAGAATTGAAATGTGAAATTCTGAAATATGAATATAGAAATGTGATTGATGAAATACCAATACTGCATAATGATTGGGGGTATGTGGTACGATAACCCTGATGGATGGATATGGAAACCCTAATGATGGATAGTGATATTGAGCACGATACCATTGCTAGTGGAGACAGTGTAACCACACGGACTTATGGAGCGTGTGGCATGATAGTAGACTGAATTGTATAGTAGAGTTGTTGTATCCCTTGAGTTCGGATGAGGGCTATAGGCCTTCCAGTTGTACTACGGACACGCAATATATGATATGATTTTTTACCTAACCAGGTCAGCCAACTGCGGTTAGGTCCAGCCTTCGAGCCGCACAACCCTATTCATAGGGGGAAGCATGATATGGAGAGGTATCCTCAGGGTAGCACACAGATGTATCGGTAACTAGGGACATTTATGAGCTGGAAATGGAAATGGAAATCAGAAAGAAAATAAGAAATGAAATAACGTGACTTAATAATTTAAATAATTAAAGCCAAATAAAACACATCGCTTGAGGGCTTACTGAGTAAGGTGAGTGCTTTGATAAGTATTAGTTGTAGTTGAACCTAAGTTAATTGGGCTAGGATGCAAACGATATAAAGGCAGAGGGAAGCTACTTGTATGGGTGGGTAAGCTTCCATATTCTTAGGAACTTCACTGGTAAACTTGGGTGACGAACGAATGATTTTGGAAATGAAAATAAAAGCTTATGAAAGCTTGTATTTTATATATATACAATTATGATTGTGGAAATGGTATATTTTCTCAGAAGATATTATTACTGAAACGAATATGTCTTATGATATAATGAATCTTATACTGCCACACACTGTAGATAATCTATTCCATCTTATTGAGATGTGTCTCACCCAATCATTTAAATATTTCACGAAACCAATATAGATCTGGTTATAAAGCTCCGAGATATAAGGGAGTCGATACCCTAAGTAGATAGGGTGAGTGTTTGAGTTAGGGATGTTTGATTCCCCTAAAGTTTTTGTGTTAGACTTGTATTTATGGATGGTTGATACTTTGGTATATGTATTTGCTATGGTATGTGTATATATATGTGAAATGACTTCCGCTATTAGGGTTGCGTACATGAATATGATTGTGTACTCGGTACCCACTTTCGAGTCAGGTTATGTGTTGTGGTATCACTGGTTGACATGGCCGATAGGCGATTCATGTTTTATTTATATATGAAAATGGTGTGAAAATTGGGGCGTCACAGTTTGGTATTAGAGCCTAGGTTGTTAGGTTCTGCAGACTTAGTAAACAATGGAATACAATACCAGAGTAGAGAAATGAATTTTTAGGAAAATAAGAAATGAGTAGATGGAGATATGAGTTAATGATGGTTATAAGATGGGACTAAAATTTAGGATTCTATCTTACAACTCAGAAGCAGGAGTTCTGTGGTTGTTTTTGTGTTTTTTCTGAGGTAATGACTTCTAGAAAACCATAGATACTATTGTCAGATCATGTTTCTAAGTGATAGGATTGAATCTTAAATGGGGATTGAGTATGTTAAGAGAAATTTCTATAATAGGATATCTTGTGGATTTTAGTATATTGGGTATGTTAGTGAGTTATGATGATAGAGTTCTAAAATGGTTTCATACCCTTTCTAGGATAGATCTAGGGAGTAGTAGTACACAAGCTAGAGGGCATGATGCAGGGCCTTCCAGTATAAGTGGAGGAGACCCTGATGTTGTACTACGTAATGTCACCTAGCAGGTGATGTCAGAGATGGCTAAGACTTCGAGAGGGTGAAGCTGCACAATTGAGCAGTTCATGCGGATGAGACCTCTATCGGTTTCTGGAGGAGCTAACTCACTTATGGCTAAGAACAGGTTCCAAGATATAGAGGATATGATGGCAGCTCTCCCATATACAGATAAGCAGAAAGTATTGTTTGTGACATTTAAGTTGATAGGGGAGGCAAAGTGCTGGCGGAGATCGGTGAGATTATTGGAGAAGTAGAGACTCGATCCAATAGCGGTGACGTGGAGCCTCTTTAGGGTGATCTTTTTCGAGATAGATTTTTCTGCTAATGTCAGGACTACGAAGGCAACAGATTTTCTGCGTCTGACGTAGGGACCTATGATAGTACAACAATATTACGGTGAGATTTATTGAGCTGTCTTGGCTTGCTCTGTATTTAGTACCTGATGAGGAGAGGAAGGCGAGGAAATTTGAGGAGGGTCTGAGGTAGAGTCTGTTTGAGCAGGTTATAGCCTTTCAAGCTCAAACATTTGCAAAGGTAGTAGATAAAGCTGCCATGATTGAGGGTTTCCTTCAGAGAGGCACCATAGCGTAGAGCTAGGAAAATAGGCACGCGCCTTTAGATGTTCAGGTAGGGTCCAGCCGAGGGCCTTGGAGAAGGTAGGATAGCAGGGGAGGATGGAGACAGATAGTGAGAGATCGGGCTATATAGGGTAGTCTGACGCCCCCTTCTTGTCCTATATGCTACAGGAGACACCTAGGAGAGTGTCAGGTCAGGGAGGTGGTATGTTATCAGTGTCATCAGCCTGGGCATATGGCGAGGGACTGTCATGCACCTTCAGTTTCCGAGCCTGTACCTAGACCATACCGAGGAGGTCATTAGGCACCCCAAGGAAGACAATAGAGGAATATTTCCCCATCACAAGTCTACGCACTGACACGGGGGGATGTTGAGGCGGTAGGAGATGTTGTGATAGGTACAGTTTCAATTCTATCATTTACAACTACTGCTTTATTTGATTCAGGGGCGACTCATTCTTTTATCGCTCAAGAGTTTGTTAAATTTTATGGGTTAGAAAGACAGCAGCTAGTTGTCAGTTTTTTAGTGGCTACGTTGTGGGGATATGTGAAAATGTACTCGCAAACTATCCAGTATGCATTTAGGGGAGATCTTTATTAGTTGATTTAGTGGTTTTTGATATGCATGGGTTTGAGATGATACTGGGTATGGACTGGCTAGCTGCTCACTATGCTAGTATAGATTGTCATCAGAGGAAGGTAGTGTCTAGGGGGACAGGAATATAGGTTTGTGGGGTCTTTTGTGTGCACCAGGCGGTTGCTGCTAGAGGGTTATCAAGGTTATGTGGCTTGTGTAAAGGAGATATCAGAAGGGGAGTTGAGGTTAGAGGATATCCCGATAGTGAGGGATTTTCTTGATGTTTTCCCCACAATTTGTTGGGACTTCCTCCTGACCGTAAGGTAAAGTTTACTATTGATTTAGTTTCGGGGACAACGTCGATTTCGAAAGCGCCATACAGAATGGCACTGGAAGAGCTAAAAGAATTGAAGGGCTAGCTGAAGAAACTGTTAGACAGAGGATTCATTTAACTCAATGTGTCACCATGTGGAGTGCCGGTATTATTTGTGAAAAAGAAAGATGGGTCGATGAGAATATGCATCGACTACCAAGAAATTAATAAAGTAACTATCAAGAATAAATACCCGCTTCCCCGCATCGATGATTTATTTGATCAAATACAGGGGACACAGGTTTTCTCGAAGATAAATTTACGGTCTAGGAATCATCAAGTAAAGGTCAGAGCGGAGGATGTTTCAAATACGACATTCAAGACTCAGTATGTCCATTATGAATTCTTGGTTATGCCATTTGTATTAACAAATGCTCCTGCAATTTTTATGGATTTGATGAATCGAATGTTCCACTAGTATTTAGATCTGTTTGTGGTGGTATTCATTGATGATATACTGGTGTATTCAAAGAGCCCAGAGGAGTATGAGGAACGTATGAGGATAGTACTACAGGTATTAAGGGAAAGGAAACTATTTGCAAAATTCAAGAAGTGCGAGTTCTGGCTATAGCAGGTTAGCTTCGTTGGACATGTGATCTCCAGCGGTGGTATCTTAGTAGACCCGAGCAAAATTAAGGTGGTAGTAGATTGGGTACGACCAAAGAATGTGCAAAAAATCAGAAGTTTCTTAGGATTGGTTGGGTACTACCGCAAGTTTGTTGATGGTTTTTCCAAATTGTCAAGTCCATTGACTAGTTTGACCAAGAAAGGGGTGAAGTTTGAATGGTCCGATGAATGTGAGCAGAGCTTCCAGGAGTTGAAGCAGCGGCTCATCACTGCACCAATGTTGACAATTCCTTCAGGTGAAGAGGGTTTCGTAATTTACAGTGATGCATCGCATAAAGGGCTCGGTTGTGTTTTGATGCATCAGGGGAGAGTAATAGCATATTTCTCATGAAAGTTAAAAGAATTTGACAAGAATTATCCTACCTATGATCTAGAGTTAGCAGCAGTAGTATACGCACTAAAAATTTGGAGACATTATCTTTATAGGGGTAGGTGTGAGATTTTTACTAACCATAATAGTTTAAAGTACTTTTTCATGCAGAAAGAATTGAACATAAGGCAGAGGAGATGGTTGGAACTGATAAAATATTACGACTACACTACCACTTATCACCTGAGAAAGGCTAATGTGGTGGCAAGTGCCTTGAGCCGAAAATCAGTGTGTAAAATAGTGTTTGCAGTGGTGATACAGCATCCAATTCAGATGGATTTGGAGAGATTGGGGATATAACTCGTAGAGGGTGATCATTAGACATTTATTGCCAACCTAGTACTGCAACCAACTCTATGGGAAAGAATTAAAGTGGCTCAGAGAAGTGATGCAAAGTTAGTGGAGCTTATAGAGAAAGTACAGGGTGGTCTGGAGGAAGATTTCAGTATCTTAGATGATGGAGCCTTGAGATTTCGTACCAAGTTATGTGTACCGATCGATCCTGAGATTAAGAAAGTGATTCTGGAGGAAGTGCACCAATCCTTGTATATGGTACATCCTGGTAGCACTAAAATGTATAGTGATGTTGGCCTTAAAAGGCTTAACATCCTGTTTTGATGCTAACAAACAAGTGGAACTTAACATATTTGGTTGAGTAATGATATTTCAGAATTTAAGAATGAGAATACAAAGTAAAATGATCACAAATATGAGTTAAAGCATGGATGCAAAGATGATATCTATTAAAGCTTGAAGATCATGAGAGTGTGGATGTTAAAGAGAATGTGCTAAAATCTTAAAGCTTGAAGACAAGAGAGCCAAAGAAAAACAAAGTAAAAGAGTCAAAGAAAAGCAAAGAAAGAGAGTTCAAAAGATAAGCATGAAGACTCAAGCACTTAAAATGTCAAATGTCCTAAGAATTCTTTGTGTAAGTGCTTCATATTTTAAATATCTTTTGAAATATTTTTGAAGCTCTTTAGGATACAAAGACTTAGAGAAACCCTTGAAAATGATTTTGAAATGTTATATTTGAGTCTTTTAAATAACTAAAGTTTAAAAACAAAAAATGAAAATATTTAGAAAAAGAATGGACTGGTTAGCCGATTGACCTGAACACACTAAGATTGGCCAATCGACTGACAAACACCAAGAATGAATAAACCTACTTAGCCAACTAATAGTTTGAACTAGAATTAGTCAACTGACTGACAACCTGGTTTATCCAACCAACTGACCATTTTAAATGCGGTTGAGTCAGTCAACTGAAATTTTACAGAATTTAATTTTTGGCAAACAAAAAGGCCTTAGCCTCGTGTCCAGCCGGTTGACCCTGTATAAACTGTTACCCAGTCGCCTGTCCAGCCGACAAACTCCACAAGATTTTAATTTTTAAACTTCAATGGAAAAATTCTTAAAATTAGTTTTTCAAATATGAACGTTATAAAAACTTGGTGGACACTCCAAATAACTTGGGGAACAAGGAAACTAATCCTAAAAAAATCTATAAATACTCCCTTAACCCCAAGAAATTAATCACCAAGGCAATCACACAACATTCTTGTATTCAAACTCTCAATATCTCTCAAAGTTCTCTATTGCTCACACTCCATCTGGGAGATAACTTCTGAATTGCTACTAATTCACAAGCCTATGATTCTAATACTGAGTTTTCTCAATCACTAAAGAACCCTTGGTGATCTCTTTACTTGTGCGTCAATTCTTTTTCATATTGATATTTAAATTCTTGATGTACATAGTGCTAAATTTGTACTAATCTGCTCTATTTAAGAGTATTCTTGCACACAGCGTTTACTTCATATTTTTTGTAGTTCTTGGACGATTCGAGGTGTTCGGATCGTTGACCAAGTGTGGGGTATCACTTGGAGAGGTGTAGCTCTAGCCTATTGGAGGAGTGACCGAGTGAGGGGTATCACTTGGAGAGGCAGTACTCTAGCTTATTGAAGGACTGTGTAACAGTGTTGTTCCGCTCGAAAAGGAATTGGTTTAGTGGAATCCTTTGGTGATTTGCCAAAGGCGACGACATAGGCTGGGGATAAGTCGAACCTAGTAAAAACCCGGTGTCACTCTCTTTCCCTTACTCTCTTTAATTTCCAGCATACATATAAACTGTGTGGATGTTTTAAATCATTAATCATAAATACTATGAAGTTTGGAAATTAAATAAATTAAAGTTTAAATTATTTTTGGGCTTGCGGATACCAATAGGGAGTATGTTGGTTGATCAATACTTTGGGGAAACCGTAAGAAAGTACATTGATTGGTTAACACCCAAAGACTCTTTTGCTGAAAGTTTATTTAAAGTCCAAGCTTTTGGAAAGAGTGTTGGATTTTGTATTGCACTTCATTTTGAGAAAGCAAATCCATTAATACAGGGTTTTTATATCAACAAACTTACATTATCAATCTTTACTTTAAGAGCTTGAATCAAATTCTTATACACAAGGTTGCAAAAGATGAACCATGCATATAAGCTAAATCTCATATTTGTGGATTGAACACTTTGATTGTTAAATCAACAAGAGGTTAAGAGTCTTAAAAAGAATTAAAATAAAATTTTAATAACCCAATTCACCCCTCCCCTCTTGGGACTACACCTTGTTTGTCAATTGATATCAGAGCCAGGTTGTAGCAAATCCTAACTAGTAGCTACATAAAAATCTAGATGGCACACTTAGCCGTAGCTTCCTTTGGAGAGGGTCAATCCTCAACTAGACCTCCTATCTTTTGTAGTTTAAACTATACATTTTGGAAACAACGCATGAGAATCTATCTACAAACCATGGATTGGAAAGCTTAGAAGGTTGTCACACATGGTGACTTAATTCCTACTAAAATAGTAGATGGTAAGGAAATACCCAAAGAAGAAAAAGAATGGACCGACAATGACCATAGGATGTTACAAGTAAATTCAAGTGCTATGAATGCTTTGTTTATTGCCCTTGATATGAATGAATTCAATAGGGTCATGACATGTAAATCAGCAAAAGAAATTTGGAATAAATTAGAAGTAACCTATGAAGGTACTATTGATGTAAGGGACAATCAAATAGATATGCTCACTAGCGAGTATGAAACTTTTAGGATGAACCGAAAGAATCCATCACTAGTATGTACACTAGGTTCACCCACATAATAAAAATCCCTCAATACCTTAGAAAAAACATACATCACTTATGAGATGATTAGAAAAATTCTTAGAGGGCTGCCACCTATATGGGAACCAAAAGCCACAGCCATAACGGAAGGAAGAAACCTTAAAAACACTTCCTTAGATGAACTTATAGGTTCTCTCCTCACATATGAAATGGAAATGAATGTAAGAAGTAGAAAAACTAAAGCCCAAGAATCTATAGCCTTCAAAGCTTCTAAAGAAAACTCTAGTAGTGAAGATGAAGAGGATGAACTAGCCTTCAAATCTAAAAAACTTGCAAGAATACTAAAAAGGAAAAATAAATTTAAAAGAAGAATCCAAAATTCGGAATTAGATGAAGAAGAAACCAATACAAAGAAATCAAAGAATAAAATTCTCACATGTTATAAGTGAGAAGGATGGACACATAAAACTGGAATGTCCACTACTTAAGAAAGATTCTAAAAATAAAAAAGAAAAAGGCAATGAAAGTCACTACTTGGGACAATATGAGTACAAGTAGTTCCAATAATGAATCAAGTGACCAAGAAGTTGTTTATACTTGCTTTGTGGCATGAAACAATAAGGAAGAACAATGCTCTTCATCCAAATCAGTTAATGGTTATAATAGTGATTCATCTAATGAATCCAATGATGAAAGCATGACATCTTATGAAGAGTTACAAAATAATTTATTCAAAGTGCATAAGATGTTAGTCAAAGTAACTAAACAATACACATCATTGAAAAACAAGAATGAAGGAATGATGAAAGAGTTAGGATCCCTTAAACTTTTGGAAAGAGAAAAAGATTCAAAAATTAAGAAAATAGAAAATAAGAATGAAGCAGTGATAAAAGAGTTAGAATCTAAAAAACTTACTGAAAAAGAAAAAGATTTGAAAATCAAGAGATTAGAAAGCAAGAATGAAAAGTTGATGAAAGAACTAGAAGACTTAAGATCACAATCCTCTATGGAAAATGAGAAAGATCTATATATTTTTGAATTAGAGAATAAAATCAGAAAAATATCTCAAAATCAAGAAAAGGGCAAAAGTATACAAAATTTAGAAATTTATGATCTTAAGAAAGAAATTGAAGATCAAGCCAAAATCATTTACAATTTCACTAAAGAAAAAGAAAATTTTGACAAAATGATTGGCTCACAAAGAATGACTTTAAATAGATAAGGCATATGATTCAATGGAATTGAAAATAAAAGGAAAAAGAATCTTTACATGGGATACTTTACAAAAGCATCTAAAGATTATGCTAGCACCTCCTTAAATGCCTACACACATACCACATGTTTTCTATGTAAGAAAAAGGGGCATGTTAAGTTCAAATGTCCATTAAAGAGGAAAGGTGTGAAAACAAAACAAGTTTGGAGAATTAAAAAGCATCACTTGTTAAACCATCCGAACCCAAGAAAGTAATACTATATCCTTCAATTTCAATTGATATCAAATGTATGGAAAATCATACAAGGATATTTAACAAAATTGAAATAGAGAATAAGGATAAAATTTTTCAAGCTTATAATGAAAATTGTTGGCCTTAATCAATGAATAAATCATACAAGCCTTAAGATTAGAAAGTATTAAGATATATGAAGTTTAGGTGTTCATATGAAATCAAATGAAAAGAATATCTGAAGAAAATTGAGCTTATTGCATTAGTATTTTGATAAAGAAGAGAGCTTCACAGAAAAATTGTGAAAGAAACAAACTTAAAAAATAAAAATAAAAAAATTAAAAAACAAAAGTCAATCGACTGACCATAAGCTCAGCCGACTGACTGAAGGTAAAACTTTTAAACAAGTTTAATATGAAATATATTTGAGCAACATAAGAACAATCTTAGCAAAAGTGTAGTACAATATAATGATATATTCCATGCTTATATGATATACTATATGCTACATGTGTATATCTTAAAATTGGTATCTTGAAATCTCTAAAGACAATGAAAATATTGATGATTTATGGCTCTTTATATATTGAAAATCTGAGTATGAAGTTATTATGCATAATTAAGAAGCATAAATTTTTGATATGATATTGATATATGAATATAAAATTAATTCTTGACCATGTATGCTTATGATGGATCACATGGATAAATGGAAAAATTTGCATCTAAATAATTTAGTATTCATGAGCTGTGAATAATGTGGCATTAGCATTGGTATCTATAAAGTATATTGGTATTCATGAATATATCAAATAAAATTGAACATAACAAGCATAATTATATCCATGACCATGTTATGATATTGATATGATATTGGTATTTGATATTAGTATCCATGAGCATATACAAAATATGAATCAATATTTGAAACATGAGATGATAATTTTAAAAACATAATTGGTATCAAATCTGAATGTATTAAATTCAGGGGGAGTCATGTGACTCATTACTTATACTATGTTTTGTTTCTCCCTAATTTTTTAATTAATATCATGAATAATTTTTTAATTGGTAACATGAATGAATGAAATGGTTAATTAGTATTATTCTTTAATGTTTTAATTGGTATCACAAATTCAAAAGTTCAATAGGTATCATGAATTAATGAAATTTTCAAAGAAGGATAATGTTGTTAGTAAAGATGTTACAACTAACAGCACTACACATGCCATATTGAAAAATAATGAATTGAGTGTGTACATATGCTTGATGTGCATGTTTGATGTTCATATGCTCAAAATGTGATTTTTTTTAACTTAATCATTTTTGATATCTTACTCTTTTTTATTGATGTCAAAAGGGAGAGAAGTTTTGAGCAACAATTGAGCATGATATTACAAAAAAGTTTTGCATGATATATGTATTAAAAGGGGGAAGAAGTATTAAATATTGAATGATCTTGAACTTGAACAATGTGATGAGCATGATATTGTATGATATTAAAATTGGTAATGATATTGATCTTGAAATTAAAAATATTGTGAAGATGATTCTAATTGTAAGGGGGAGTTCTTTTAAAGTTTACTCAAATTTTTGCTCCTTATTTGTCATCATCAAAAGGGGGAGATTGTTGGCCTTACAATGCTTAACATCCTGTTTTGATCCTAACAAACAAGTAGAACTTAGCATATTTGGTTGAGTAATGATATTTCAGGATTTAAAAATGAGAATACAAAGTAAAATGATCACAAATATGAGTCAAAGCATGGATGCAAAGATGATATCTATTAAAGTTTGAAGATCATGAGAGTGTCGATGTTAAAGAGAATGTGCTAAAAGCTTAAAGCTTGAAGACAAGAGAGCCAAAGAAAAGCAAAGCAAGAGAGTCAAAGAAAAGCAAAGAGAGAGAGAGAGAGAGAGAGAGAGAGAGAGAGAGAGAGAGAGAGAGAGAGAGAGAGAGCTCAAAAGACAAACAAGAAGACTCAAGCACTTGGAATGTCAAATTTCCTAAGAAGTCTTTATGTAAGTGCTTCATAGTTTAAATATCTTTTGAAATATTTTAGAACATCTTTAAGATACAAAGACTTAAAGACCAATTCTTGAAAAACCCTTGAAAATGATTTTGAAAAGTTATATTTAAGTCTTTCAAATAACTAGAGTTTAAAAATCAAAAATGAAAATATTTGGAAAAAGAATGGACATCTCAGCCGATTGACCAAAACACACTAAGATCAAACAGCCGACTAACAAACACCAAGAATAAATAAACCTGCTCAGCCGACTGACAGTTTGAACTAGAATTAGTCAGTCGACTGACAACCTGGTCTGTCCAGTCGACTGACCATTTTGAACGTGGTTGCGTCAGCTGACTGAAATTTTACAGAATTTAATCTTTGGCAAACAGAAAAGCATCAGCCGCCAATCTAGTCAGCTGACCCTATATAAACTCTTACCCAGTTGCTTGTCTAGCCGGACTCCACGGGATTTTGATTTTTAAACTTCAATGAGAAAATTCTAAAAATTATTTTTCCAAATATGAATGTTATAAAAACTTGGTGGACACTCTAAGTAACCTGGGGAATAAGGAAACTAATCCTAAAAAGTCTATAAATACTCCCTTAACACCAACAAATTAATCACCTAGGCAATCACACAACATTCTTGCATTCAAACTCTCAATATCTCTCAAAGTTCACTATTACTCACACTCCATTTAGGAGATATCTTCTAAATTGCTACTAATTCACAATCCTACGGTTCTAATACTGAGTTTTCTCAATCACTAAAGAACCCTTGGTGATCTCTTTACTTGAGCTTCAATTCTATTTCATATTGATATTTAAATTCTTGAAGTACATAGTGTTGAATTTGTACTAATCTGCGTTATTTGAGAGTATTCTTGTATGCAGCGTTTACTTCATATTTTTTGTAGTTCTTGGACAATTCGAGGTGTTCGGATCATTGGCCAAGTGTGGGGTATCGCTTGGAGAGGTGTAGCTCTAGCCTATTGAAGGAGTGACTGAGTGAGTGGTATCACTTGCAGAGGCGTTACTCTAACCAATTGAAAGAGTGTGTAACGGTGTTGTTCTGCCCACAAACGAACTGGTTTAGTCTATCCTTTGGTGGTTTGCCAAAGGCGAGGACGTAGGCTAAGGATAAGTCGAACCTTATAAGAAACCAGTGTAACTCTCTTTCCCTTACTCTCTTTAATTTCCAGCATACATATAAACTGTGTGGAATACCATAAAGTTTGGAAATTAAATAAATTGAAGTTTAATGTTTTTTGAGCTTACGAAAACCGAAAGGGAGTACGTTAGTTGATCAATACTTTGCGGAAACCATAAGAAAGTACGTTGATTGGTTAACACCCAAAGACTCTTTAACCGAAAGTTTATTTAAAGTCTAAACTTTTGGAAAGAGTGTTGGATTTTATATTGCACTTCATTTTGAGAAAGCAAATCCCTTAATATAGGGCTTTATATTAGCAAACTTACATTATCAATCTTTACTTTAAGAGCTTGAATCAAATTCTTATACACAAGGCTACAAAAGCTGAAACTTGCATATAAGTTGAATCTTATATTTTTGGATTGAACACTTTAATTTTTAGACCAACAAGAGGTTGAGAATCTTAAAAAGAATTAAAATAAAATTTTAATAACCCAATTCACCCCCCTCTTGGGACTACACCTTGGTTTTCAAGGGATCTACGGGAATCTTTTTGGTGGAATGGAATGAAGAAAAGATATTGCTGAGTTTGTAGCACAATGTTTGACATGCCAATAGGTAAAAGCTGAGCATCAAAGATCGACGGGGTCATTGCAGCCACTATATATTCCTAAGTGGAAATGGGAGCATATAGTGAGGGATTTTGCCACAGGTTTTCTGCATATAAGAGTTAATTACTCTTTAAAAAGATTGGCAGAGTTGCATATATAGGAGATAGTTAGAATGCATAGCGTGTCAGTGTCCATAGTTTCTGACCGAGACGCACGGTTCACATCCCATTTCTGGAAGAGTTTGCAAAAAGCCATGGGTTCTTAATTGTCGTTCAGCACAACATTTCATCCTCATATAGGTGGACAGATGAGAGGATGATACAGATATTGGAGAATATGCTACGTGCATGCGTGTTGGACTTTGGAGGTAATTGGTTACGGTTTATACCTCTAGTTGAGGTTGTGTATAATAATAGTTATCAGACCAGCATTGGGATGACACCATTTGAGGCATTGTATAGTAGGAGATGTCGATCTCCATTGTACTAGGATGAGATTGGGGAAAGAAAGATATTGGGGCTAAAGCTGATACAACAGACTTAGGAAAAAGTTAGACTTATTAGGGACATGATTAGAACAGCGCATAATTGGTAGAAAAATTATGTAGATACTCACCGACGAGAGTTAGAGTTTGACACTAAGGACCACGTATTTCTAAGGGTGGCACCATTGAAAGGAGTTATGAGGTTTGGGAGGAAGGGTAAGCTGAGCCCTAGGTATATTGGACCATTCGAAATTCTTGAAAGAGTGGGTCTAGTTGCCTACAAGTTAGCTTTACCACTAGTTTTATCGAGAATTCACAACATATTTCATGTTTCCATGTTAAGGAAATACATCCCCGATCCCTTTCATGTGATTAGATATGAGACATTAGAGCTTAATGATCCTTTGTCTTATGAAGAAGTGCCAGTGCAGATTTTGGATCGGAAAGAATAGAAGCTGTGTACGAAAAACATACAACTGATAAAAGTTTTGTGGTGCAACCATGCAGTAGAGGAAGCTTCTTAGGAATTAAAGGAGCAAATGCACCATAGATACCCACACCTGTTTGGTGGGAACCTGGGTTAAGGTAAGTGTTTTGATTTGTATAGTGTAAGATAGTTAGAGTTTTGGTTTTCGAAAAGAATGGTTTTGGGGAGAATTTTCTTTCAATGGTTGTAATCTCCCAGAACCCCTTTGTAACCATGGTATTCATCCGCCATAAGTGAGGGTGATTAATAAAATGGTGATGATTTTCTTTAAGAATGGAAATGTGATGAATGACAAATTTTGAGGATGAAATTTTATGAGGGGAGAATGTAGAGACCCTAGAAAATAAAATAATAAAAGAAATGGGAAAAAGTGGTTTTTGGCTTAAAGGGGAGAAAACTAGCGATGATTTTTTGGAGAGACTAGAAAACCAGCAATGGTTTTGGTTTTACCGCGAAACGGTAACGAGTAAATCGTTAAAATTGGGCCGGTTAAATAGAAAATCAGCAATAGTTTTTTGAGGGTTAGAAAGCATGGGGCGTTTTAAGAAGGGATCCCGCAAGTGTGTTGTTAAATAAAACCCAAACACACACACACACACACACACACTCTTTCTCTCTCTCTCTCTCTCTCTCTCTCTCTCTCTCTCTCTCTCATGCAAACCCACGACTCCTCTTCCTTCTCTCTTCGATTTTGGCCTCATCTAAGCCTGGATTTACGATCAGGAATGACCACGGGGTTCCTGGGAAGACTATTTGCAACATACGCAGAGCAGATCTTCAAGTTGGGGTTTTGGGGCACCATCCCAAAACTAGGGTAAGTGGTGTATTTTAGGCTTTTTAAGTTAATTTGGAGTATATGAAATGTAGGAAATGTTAAATGGAAGTTATTCTGGGAGTTGTGTTGAATAATTTGGGGTAAATGTGAATTTTAGGTTTTTGGGCTGCGAACACCAAGGGGCATAGAAATTGGGCGTTTTAGCGAGATCTCAATAATTTAAGTAAGGGGAATAAATTATTATAGTCAATTCGAGAAATACCAATTGAATGATTTTGTGAAAATGGTATTATAATATTTTACCTGAAATTTATTATGATATAAATATCAGATGAAATTTGTGTGGCATATGACTTATATTGAGAAATGTTTAAAACTGGGTTAAATGATTTACCCTGAGAAATATGAGATTATGAAATGTGAATGGAGATATGATATTTGAAATGGGGAAGAATGATGAAAGTGAAATGTACTGAAAAATGTATATCTTCTGAGAAATGATGAATATGAGATATGAAAATGTTTTATTGAGAATGTGAATTACGTGAAATGAAATATGCATATGGATTTATGAGATGAAATAAGTTGTGAATACTGAATTATGGAGGCTACATTTAGAATATTGCAATGTTAATACTGCAATGAAAATAATGAAATGTGAATATTGAAATGAGAATATAAGAATGTGGGTATTGTAATGTGAATACTACAACACGGATATTGAAATGTGAATATAAGAAATATAAGTATGAGAAATGTGAATATGAGAAATATGATTATGAGAAATGTGAATATGAAAAATATGAATATTGCAACGTTTATTTTGCAATATGAATATTGAATTGTGAGAATTGAAATATGAATGTCTGAAATATGAATACAGAAATGTGATTGATGAAATACCAATACCGCATAATGATTGCGGATATGTGGTATGATAACTCTAATGGATGGATATGGAAACCCTAATTATGGGTAGTGATATTGAGCATGGTACGGTTGCTAGTGGAGATAGTGCAACCAAACGGACTCGTGGAGCGTGTGGCATGACAGTAGACTGAGTTGTATAGTACAGTTGTTGTGCCCCTTGAGTCCAGATCAGGGCTATAAACCAGCCAGTCATACTACGGACACTGGATATATGATATGATATTTTGACCTAACCAAGTCGGCCAACCGCGGTTAGGTCCAGCCTTCGGGCCGCACAACCCTATTAATGGGGGGGAAGCATGACGTGGAGAGATACCCTCAAGGCAGCCATGAGTACAAACACTGATATATCGATAACTAGGGACACTCATGAGCTAGAAATGAATGGAAATGAAAATGGAATTAAGAAAGAAAATGAGAAATGAAATAGCATGAGTTAATAATATAAATAATTAAAGCGAAGTAAAACACACCACTTGAGGGCTTACTGAGTAAGATGAGTGCTCTGATAAGTATCAGTTGTAGCTGAACCCGAGTTAATCGGGCTAGAATGCAAATGATAGGGCCGAAGGAAGCTACTTGTATAGGCGGGTAAGCTTCCATGTTCTTAGGAACTTTGTTGGTAAACTTGGGTGACGAATGAATGATTTTGGAAATGAAAGTAAAAACTTATGAAAGCTTGTGTTTTATATCTATACAATTATGATTGTGGAAATGGTATATTTTCTCAGAAGATATTATTACTGAAATGAATATATGTGATGATATAATGAATCTCATACTACCACACATTGTAGATAATCTATGCCGTCTTACTGAGACTTGTCTCACACAATCATTTAAATATTTCACGAAACCAAGATAGACCTGTTGATAGAGCTTCGAGATAGAGGGGAGCCGATACCCTGAGTAGACAGGGTGAGTGTTTGAGCTAGGGAGGTTTGATTCCCCTAGAGTTTTTGTGTTAGACTTGTATTCATGGACAGTTAAAACTCTTCTATGTGTATTCACTGTGGTATGTGAATGTATATGTGAAATGACTCCCGCTGTTAGGTTTGTGTACATAAATATGATTATGTACTCGGTACCTACTTTTGGTTCGGGTTATGTGTTGTGGTATTAGTGGTTGATGTGGCTAATAGGTGATTCATGTTTTATTTATATATAAAAAAATGGTATGAAAAATCGGGGCGTCACACCTAAGATCCAGTTGTGGTATATACGAATAACAAAAAAAAAAAAAAAAAGCTGATCATGCAATCCCTAATTACGTGATTAGGATTATACCTACGAGATCTGTCTAGTTTGATCTTGAATCTACAAGTACTAAAACGAGCTCTCGAAGACGACCAAAAATATTTTACTGTATTCCTTGAACACGCCTTTCTCATTAGAGAGTGGGCTCATGAGCGGCTGCTAGGGTTTTCTTCTATCAGGAAACCATCTACCTCTGTGAGAGTTCGCTCTTATTTTTCTTGCTGCTAAGTGGAGCGCATATATATAGGCTACAATAGGAACCTCTGGGAAAATATGACTAGGGCTTCCCACATAATTAAGAATTCCTAATCTGACTCGGATTGATCCTTAATTATGTTAATTATAATTCATACCACTAAAGAATTATAATTTCACTCCCTGTCATATTCGAAATTAAATTTTGAGCTCCTATTATTAAATGCTTATTTATCTCCCCACATAAATATTACAGTTACCCATCTATTAAATTAAATTACTGACAATTTAATTAATCGACATACTAATTCCCTGAGACCTTCCACAAAACTTGTTTGATGTGTCGGATTCAAAATCCACCTGCAGGGTTTGACACAATCAAAACTTATAAGTTTCCTAAAATGAGTATCATCAATCCCAATACCGGGACGTGGATTCCATCAATAATTAATGTTCACCATACACATAATGTCATCACCAAACCCACCAAATTTATTGACCCAAAAAGAATCTCACTCTTCTTTGAATCAAAGTAATAAACACTATATGCACGTGTCTAGTAATCATACAGGATTAAGAGCATAAGCACCTGTAATAACTATGAGGTATTAATTGTTTTATATAGTCAGTATAAAAACAATTACCCCAAGATGGTCTTGTTTAATACACACAAAGTGTATTAGCACAAGGAGTTTGAACTGTACCATTACTAATAGTCAAAACAGGCCTATTAAAACCTTGTGCTATAGTCCTACCAATGTGTGTCCAACTTCATTTAAGACTGTTAACAATAAACTTATATTCCAAAAGAATTGATGATCTAATCTTCTTTGTATAAGTCGTACTCTACACACTAGATCACCTACTATATAAAATAAAAGACACATATGCATAATCATGAAATAAATAATGTCAGACAAACATTGCTCACAAAGATTCTCATTAAAATGGAATAAGTGAAGTTATTAATAAGTACTAAAACCAATTACATAAAGCATGTAGCATGTCTTTTAGTATAAATCCCTAACAATCTCCCACTTAGACTTAAAGCCATGCTACCATATATCTCACTCCCATCCCCTCTACATGACTATCAAAAGTACTAGCTAGTAAGCTCTTTGTAAATGGGTCTGCCAGGTTGCTTGCCGATGCAATCTTGATCACCATTACATCACCTCTCTGCATGATATCTCGTATCAGGTGACACTTACGCTCGATGTGTTTTGCTCTCTTGTGGGTCCTGGGTTCCTTTGAGTTAGCAACCGCCCCGCTATTATCATAGTAAAGTGTAGTATATGATTGTACTGAAGGCACCACTCATAGAAACAATAGAAAGTTCCTGAGCCAAATGGCCTCCTTGAGGCAGCCACATATTCAACCTCCATAGTGGAATCAGCAACACATAATTGCTTGATACTCCTCCAACTAATGGCTCCACCTCCTAGGGTAAACACATTTCCCGAGGTTAATTTTCTGGAATCCTTATCTAACTGAAAATCTAAGTCTATATACCTAATAGGTACTAGACTATCTGCCTGACAAACCAAGATATAATCCCTAGTCCTTTTCAGGTACTTGATTATATGTTTTACCACAGTTTAGTGTTCCCTCCCTGGGTTAGACTGAAATCTTCTGACCATGCCTGCGACAAAACAGATGTCAGGTATAGTGCAAAGCATAGCATACATAAGGCTTCCTACTGCTGATGCATAATGAACTGTCTTTATGTTCTCTACTGAAATTAGGATAACTTCCCAAGAGGGGGGTGAATTGGAATTTTTAAAATTAATTCAATTTTAATTCTTTGTTTAATATCAATAACCACAATAAGTAAATATAAAACAATTCAATCACAACTAATCAAGAATTCGATCTTTGTCTCAATAGCCCTGTAATGAATTGCAAATCAAGCTGAATTTATGTAAGCCCTGTGTTTATTTCAAACTCACAAGTCTTCTTTATGTTTAGCTTTTAAACAAACTCCCGGATTAATAAGTTTAGGTTGATCAACCAACGTAGTCTCTTTCCGTTTCCCCAGTCAATGCTGATCAAACCAAAAACAAATTATCCTCTGTTCTATTTAACAACTAAACACTTAGAATTTACAATTTAAAAAAACATACACGCAGGTTGTAAGTCTTTGCTGAAAAAGTAAAGAGTAAGAAAGAAGAGAAACACAAGATTTTACGAGGTTCGGCTTATACCCAGCCTACGTCCTCGCCTTTGACAAACCACCAAAGGATTCACTAGTTTAGTTCCATTGACGGGTGGAACAATACCGATTACAAACACTCCTTCCGTTAGGCTAAAGCCTGCCTCTCCAAACTATATACCCTCATTTGGTCCAACGATTCTATAGCCCTAAATCGTCTATGAATAAGAATCAAGATATAGAGATTATGTGTACAAGAAAACACTCTCACAGCAGAGTAGGTTAGTACAACATTCAGCATAATAATACTTCAAAGCAATTCAAATATAAAAGAATTTGAAGCTCAATATTTAATATGAATCACCAAATATCTTCCAAAATATGAAATATTCTGAATTTGAAAGCTTTGCTTCAGAGTTTGAATCAGTAGCATTTCAGTAGTTGAACACAAGAGAGTTTGAGAGCCTTTAAGAACTTTGATTGCTAGAAAATTGCTTGGATGTCTCAAACCTTTGAAGATTGGGGCTATTTATAGATGTTTAGAAGAAATTCCTTACCCCCAAAGTTTCCTTGAAATAGTTTCCAAGTTTTTTAAAATAATAGTGTCCAAAAACTTTGTTTAAAAAATCTTCCCGTTGAGAGTTTTTAAGCCAACGTTCGAGTGGTAGTCGCCTACCACGATTTGGCAGCCGCCTATCATAGAACAAACTCACAACACAGAATACTGGCAGTCGCTTGCCAGAACCAAGGCAGCCACTTGGCATGTTCAGGAAGTCGCCTGTCTTGCTATTGTCTCTTTGAAAAATCCCTTACTTAATTTGGCAGTCACCTGATCCTTTTTTATTTCAAAAGTTTTTCTTTTAAAAAACTCTTTCTTTTTATTGATTATAAAAATTATTCTTTAGAGTATAAAATATATTTCTAAATATTTTGAGGGCTTCAATTCAATTTATATTTGAAATTGACTTGAAGTACTTACATTTAGAACATCCTTTAAAAAATGATCCTTTAATCTTCAATCTTGTTCTTCCAACATCTTTGAGTATTTGTTCTTCTCTTTAAGCTTTTCACCAGATTATCTTTAATCCTTATGCTCTTTAAGATCTCTTTGTAATCCATAAGCTTTCTCATGCTCTTGAACTTTGTCACTTCCTTTAAGCTTTGCCTTATTCCTGAAAAACTTTCACTTGAACCACATTAAACACATCATGATTTGTTATCATCAAAATAAAAATTGTAAGCCTTATTAGGCCAACATCTACCATATAGATGCACTCATCAAGACTTCCATTAAGGAAAGCTGTCTTGACATCCATTTGTCAAATATCATAATCTAAATGAGCTGCAATGGATAAGATAATCCAGATAGACTTTATCATGGCTATCGGCGAGAAAGTTTCCTCATAGTCGATTCCCACTTTCTGAGTAAACCCTTTCGCAACAAGCCTAGCCTTGAAGGTTTTCACCCTCCAGTCTACTCCTCTCTTCTTCTTATAGATTCACTTGCATCCGATGGGTTTTATCCCTTCAGGTGGCTCTACAAGATCTCATAATTGATTAGAGTACATAGACTCCATCTCTAATTTCATAGCCTTCTTCTAGAGTTCTGCATCTTTATCTTGAAGTGCTTCACAGTAGTTATCAGGTTTGGTATCCAGTTCAACAGGGATCCTGTTATAAGACTCTCCTAAGAACATATACCGATCATGTTGGTGTACAACCCTCCCACTATAACAAGGCACATTTTGCTATGTTGATCCTGATCCTTGTGCACCATCATTCTACCCTGGTTGTACAACCAGCGTATTGATGGTAGTTGCACTTGATGGGTCAGACTCAGCTTGAGTTATAGAACTCCTCCCACTACGATAAGGCAATGGGATGTCAATAACTCTGTCTTGTGGCGGTTCTTCTTACACTATTGGCATAGCTGATATATCTCCTCTCAACTATTCTAGAACAATCCTACTTCTGGGTTTATGGTTCATTACTAGTCCTCTTCTAAGAATCGAGCATTGGTGCTAACAATGACCTTCTTATCCTTAGGACAATAAAATAAACCACCTTTTGTTCCTCTAGGGTAGCTAACAAATAAACAGACACCTGTCCTTGATTTCAACTTATATGTTTTCCCTTTTAGCACGTGTGCTGGACTACTCCATATCCGAACATGTCGCAGACTAAGTTTGCACCTAGTCCACAATCTTGTGGGTGTAGTAGGTACTGACTTAGATGGGACCAAGTTCTAAATATAGGCTGATGTTTCTAGTGTGTGCCCCCAAAACGAATTAGGTAAATATGAATAACTCATCATAGATTTGACCATGTTTGTAAGAGTCCTATTCCTTCTTTCTGCTACACCATTCTATTGTGGCATACCAAGTGTAGACAACTGGGATTCAATTCCCTCCTTTGATAAGTAATCCACAAATTCTCCTAAGAAGTACTCACCACCATGATCAGATCGTAGTGTCTTGATACATTTACCCTGACGCTTCTCCATTTTTGCCTTAAATACCTTGAATTTCTCAAAGCATTTGGACTCACGACGCATCAAATAAATATACCCATACCTTAAGTAATCATCAATGAAAGTAACGAAATACTCAAAGCCACCTCTAGCTTGGAAATTCATGGGGCCACACAAATTAGAGTGAATCAGTTCTAATGCCTCTTTTGCATTATAGTCCTTGGCCAAAAAGAGCTGCTTGGTCATTTTACCTTCTTAGTAGGATTCACAAACTGGTAGTGCCTCCACTTCTATTGAACTTAATAGTCCAGTTTGAACCAGTCTTCAATTCAAAAGGTTTCTTTCTCTTACATGGTAGTTTATCAATGTTATTCAATTCATTTAGTTGTACTGTAGAAGAAACATGATTAATAATATAAAGACCATACACCAATGTACTAGAACACACAAAACATTTATTTAACTTAAAAACAATGGAGTTATTAAAATAAACGGAATATCCGTGGTCAACTAACTTGGAAAATGAGATCAAATTCCATCTAATGGAAGTTACATAAAGGGAGTCTTTTAATATTAAAATCCTATCTCTACCAAAAGAAATGCGAATATCTTCTATTGCAACTACTGACACTCTTATGCCATCTCCCAGAAATACGTAAATCTCCCCATCACTTAGCGGCGGGTTTGCTAGAACCCCTGCAAAGAATTGCATATATGATTAGTGGCTCCCGTATCCACACAACAGGTATTGGTAGATATCATTGCTAAACATGTTTTAACTACTAACGAATGAGATATACCTTTGTTGTTCAGTTTGGTGAGATAAACTAGACATTGTGATTTCCAGTGCCCTGGCTGCTTGTAGTGAAAACACTTACCCTTAGACTTTTTCACTCCATCCTGCGGCCCATGTACTACTGGAGGAGCTCCCTGTGGTTTCTGAATCTGCTTCTTTCGGCCTTTCAGCTTAGAAGAAAAACCTTTCTCGGTCACAAGGGCAATAGTTGGCTTCCTGATGAGGCCCTTGGCTACTTGAAGCTCTTTAAGTAGTTCTGCCAATGAGTAAGAGAGCTTATTCATGTTGTAGTTCAGGCAAAACTTTTTGAAATAGTCAGAAAGCGACTGGAGAACGATATCGACCTAGGTTTCCCCATCAATTTCAGCTTCCAGGATCTCTAGCTCATTGAGAAGACCAATCATCTTCAAAACATGACCCCTTATTGGGGTCCCTTCTGCCATAGTAATATTCATAAGTTCCTTCATAGTAGTTTGCCTAGCAACACGATTTTGATCCCCAAACATTTCTTTGAGGTTCTGCATTATATCATAGAAAGAAGGCATAGACTGATGTTGATGTTGCAAAACATTCGACATAAATGCCAAAATGTAACACCACGCCATCTCATTAGCCTTAAACCACTTTTGGTAAGTTTGGGTTTCCTTATCGGTTGCCCCTTCACCGGGTTTTTGTAGACATACCTCTACGAGCACGTACTTGTACTCCTCTGCAGTCAGTATAATATCCAAGTTCCTTTTCCAGCCAATATAATTAGGTCCAGACAGTTTGTTTTCTTTAAGAATAACAGCCAGGGGATTGAAAGGCATTTCAATCTTGAGAATCACATATTATAACAAAATATGGTGAGCAATAATAAACTTTTAATTCAATTAAAAGAATATGGTTTTCTCTACTAATATTTTCTTTTAAAGAATCTATCAGTAGCCTAGCACACCGTGAGTAGTATACCTCGATGGGAGGTCATCTACTATTCAACATTTGTGTAGACAGGTGAGGACCTATTAATTTTACTATCTAAGCAAGTAATTATTACAAGAAAAATTAAACTGCTGACTTAGCTTTGGTCCTATAAACAATAGTAGTGACTTAGATGGTGAGGATACTATTATTCATAGTTAAGTGTATACCATCACATAATACTAGACCTATTGTCCCGTAGTGAATCCCCAGATGGAGAAGTGACGCAATACTAACAATTACTAGAGTTTATACTTGGTGAGTTTGTAATTATTCCCATCCGATGGGGAGGAAGATACTAATATCATCACATAAAGTTAATTATTTCACCTATAAACTAGTGATGGGGACCATGGGATTTATATGTAATAAATTTCCTCACCCACTTAGTTATTTAACTCATGAGGGATACAAACATGTGTTTAATTTTCAAATGAATTTAATATTCCAATATTGGAAACTAAATTACACGCAACAAATAAAATTCCAAATTTCCTTAATATTTTTTATAAAAAATTGTATTATAACTTGGGAAATAATTTTATTCTCTAGTTGCACATGCATAAACCAACATTGAAATTTTAAATTTTACATGCTAATGACATAACACAAAAACAAAAAACACGCCAAGAAAGCATATATAAACAAGAAATACGATATAATAAATATCTGGCTATTATGGTCAAGCAGCTTGCATCATAACATTGTGAATCCTTGTTTGCCATTACGCAATGCTGAGGTTCAGCGGGGCCCCGGGGGCAGTGCCCCGGGCAGGGTTCGACCTACCCAGTTAGGTCGTAGGGGTCCAGCTAAATTTAAATTCAAATTCAAATTCAAATTCAAATTCAACCTGTTATAGGGTTTTTCCTATTTTTCACCGCTGCTATGCACACGCCACAACTGTGCCTCATTCTCGGATGAAGTTGCATCAGATTACAAATCCTAAGCCTCCATAACCAGAGTTCACATGCTATGAGTCTTGTAATAAACTATCGCAATCACGAAACATACATTCGTGTGATGAAGCTACATCAAATTACAAAATCCTATACCTCCATAACCGGAGTTCACATGCAACGATTCTTGTAATAAACAATCGCAATCATAAAACATGCATTCATGTGACCATAATTTCCAGACAGAACGCTGCAAAACAGATATTAGTGCATACATACATTCTACCCTAAGCATGCATTGATTCGACTTTCGAAGAACATGGTATTATTATCCGTATACAGTATCAATCGAGGCTCTGATACCAATTGAAGGTACTTGAGGAATAGCCCTAAGATCTGGCTGTAGTGCATACAGATAACAAAAAAAACCAAATCATGCAATCCCTAATTACGTGATTAGGATTGTACCTGCGAAATCTATTTGGTTTGATCCCAAATCTGCAAGTACTAAAACGAGCTCTTGAAGACGACTAGGAATCTTCTACTGTGTTCCTTGAACATGCCTTACTCCTGAGAGAGTGAGCACATATGCGTCTGCTAGGGTTTTCTTCTCTCATGAAACTGCCAGCCTCTCTGAGAGTTCGCTCGGGTTTTTCCTAGCTGCTGAGTGGGGCGCATATATATAGGCTACAGTTGGGACCTCTAGGCAAATATGACTAGGGCTTCCCATGTAATTAAGAATTCCTAATTCAACCTGGATTCATCCTTAATTACATTAAATATAATTCATACCACTAAAGAATTATAATTGCACTCCCTCTCATGGTCAAAATTAAATTTTGAGCTCCTATTATTAAATGCTTATTGATCTCCCCACGTAAAGATTACAGATACTCGCCTATTAAATTAAATTACCAAACATTTAATTAAATGACATATTAATTCCCTAACACCTTCCACTTAACTTATTTGATATGTCAGATTCAAAATCCACTTGCAGGGTTTGACACAATCAAAACTTATAAGCTTCCTCAAACACGTATCATCAATCCTGATACAGGGACGTGGATTCTAGCAATAATTAATGTTCACCATACACAGTCTTCTTTGAATCAAAGTAATAAACACTATATGCACATGTTCAGTAATCAAATCAGGATTAAAAGCGTAAGCACTTATAATAACCATAAGATATTAATTGTTTTATATAGTTAGTATAAAAACAGTTACCCTAAGACGGTCTTGTTCAATACACACAAAATGTACTAGCACAAGGAGTTGGAACTGTACCATTCCCAATAGTCAAGACAAACTTATTAAAACCTTGTGCTACAATCCTACCAATGGTGTGTCTAATTTCATTTAAGACTGTGAACAATAAACTTATATTCTAAAAGAACTAATGATCTAATTTTCTGTGTATAAGTCGTACTCTACACACTAGATAGACTACTATATAGAATAAAAGACACACATGCATAATCAATAAATAAATAATGTTGGGCAAACATTGCTCACAAATATTCTCATTAAAATGGAATAACTGAAGTTATTAATAAATACTAAAACCGATTACATAAAGCATGTAGCATGTCTCTTAGTATAAATCCCTAATAGTATTAAATTCCCCCAGCTATTTTTTGGGAGATTTAAAATGGTAAATGGTAAATTCCCCAATCATGTAAAGTGATACTTGACAAATTGACATATAAGACATCATGTATGAAGGTCTACATGAGCACACTTGGCAAACTGACAAAATATGTTTTTAAAACAGTAAATAATAAGGTAATTGTCATTTTTCCAAGTGTGATTATGAGGTACTAAAGTCTTTTTTGTACCTTAACATTTTACTAATATCTTTATGGATTATTTTTCATAGATATGCATAACTCATTAACAATTGAAACATAAAACAACCATAGAGACATAAATAAGAAGAAACAATGTTATATGATAGAAGCACTCATCACATAATACGAAAACCATTTATTTAGCGAAAATATGCGACTAACCTAAATATCACGCCTTGTTATGACTCACTCCATCTGTATTATGCGCTAATGTATAAGGCATAGTAATATGAAGCATATTGTGTAACAAAAAGCATGATATTTTTATGACTTTTGTGTAGTTCCATTGTTTATTTAGAAGCATTAGTAGACCCAAAGTGAACTCGAATATAGGCAAGTAGTTTATCTCTAGGTGGTAGATAATCCATAACGATGCCGACGAACTCATCAGACCATACACACAATTTGGGATACTTGTTTGCCAATAATTTTACTGATCCTACCTCTTGAAACACTGCCATCCAATAACCTATGAAGTTAGTAGCAATGTCTACTAGTCCAATTGACTCTCCTCCAAAAGAATTTTTTATCCTCGAGCTCATTTTCAAGTATTTTTAGGTATTCGTGTGCTTCTTCTACTGCCTTGTCATCGCCATGGTAAGCTTTTCAAATTGCAGGTCGGCACTGTAGTAAAGAATAAATTGGCACGAGCTTTGACACATTCAATTAAGTACAAATATAGGATAGCAATACAATAACATTATAATATTTAAATTCTCAAAAAAAAAATACATAATATGTAAATTTGCTTACTATTTTAATTTTTATATACTAGTCATAAAAACATGTAAATTACATGAGATTAAAATTTTTATGCATGAAAAAAAAAAACAATGATTAGAACATGTAAAGCAAAGATGCCTTTAACCTATTAGTTTGTTGTCTCCTCCTACAATACTTGAGGGAAGGGCTGAGTTTAAGTCTATGAGAGAATGTATGAGAATGGGTTGGATTAAATTGTGTTTTGTAATTAGAGGCCCTGTGAATCCCAACAAATTCAAATTATAAGAGTAAAAAAAATAACTAAATTGTTATATAAATTATTTTAGTTTATGTAATTAAATAGATGTGTTAATAAAAATTAACTATTATGTTTATAAAATAACAAAAATTTTAAAGAACATTTACACTATAGCATTATAAGAAATTTTAAGTATCCCATTAGTATTATTATACCATAAATTGAACATTTTCTTTGTGAAATTCAACAGTTAATATTATAATCATAACTCATATGAAAATATTGCGTGTAAATTATTTTAATTCGTACACCATTTGGGAGACCTTTTGAAAGTTCTAATTTTAAAGCATGATTAAGTTATTTGGCAGTCTATATTTGTTTCATGTAAGTTTATATATGAAGTAACATAAGATGCATGTATAATGGATAAGAATTAATAAATAGTTATAACCTTATTTTTTGGAAGTAAGAAAAAAAATTTCTGAACAATTAATTTTTTTACTATATGGAAGTATGAACAATGCAAATCAATTGGTTGACAAAAGTACTCTAATTTTTCAAAATACACATTTCAAAAACAATAAATTTGACAATATAAACTTCTAAATAAAAATTTTTTTTAAAAGAAATAAATTTCTATATTGTAATGTAATTCGAACAAAATAAAATAAAATTACATTTAGAATGACTAGAAATTATTGTTAAAAATAAAAGAAAATTTTTTATTTAGTTAAAATAATAATATTAACCAACAGTGAATATATATATATATATATATTCATAAATATATATTTATATCAATATTATAAATTAATAAAAGTAAAAATTGGATAAAATTAATTTTATTTTTCTTAAGACCCCGTTTGGAACTTAAAAAATATGAGGGAAATGAAAGGAAAACATAAAGAAATCCAATTTCTCATGTCTATGAAAAGTTAGGTGAACTCCAAGAGAGGGGGGGGGGGGGTGAATTGGGTTTTTAAAATTTCTTTGCTTAACTTAAATTCGTTAGTTGAATTTTACTTTCAGTAATGTTTACTTTCAGCAAGTAATAAACTTTTAAAAATCATGTAACTTATATACTATTAATCGAGTTGAATCAATATTTAATCTCAAGTTCAAATCTTTGATGTGAAGGCACAATTGATCAATTTCAAGAATCAATTTTAAAATAGTTTAGAAATCAATATCAGATTTTAAACTTAACTTCGAATTTATTCCTTTACTATAATCAATGAAATATGATTCTCAAAGATTTGATTTTTGAAAACAATTCAAAGTACCTTTCTAACGTTTCAATATTCAAAAAATCAAAGCTTTGATGAATTTATCAAACCAACCAATAAGTTATTTTATGCTAAGTTTGGATATGCTTCAAAATCACGATTCCAGCAATCCCCAAAGGTTAGCAAGACATAAATATCATACACACATATAATATCTTGTTTAGAAATTTAGAGAGAGTGGGGAGAAGTGCTGAGAACCATATTTTTACAAGGTTCGACCTGCAGCCTACGTCCTTACCCCAAGCAACCGTTGTGAGGATTTTCCTTTCCAACTTTCCTACCATGCAAAGTTACAACCTCTCTTTATCAAGTGGAGACCCCTCTCTAACAAGAATTCCCCTTCTTGTTATCCAACGATTCAACAATCCTGAATCGTCAAACAAAATAACTAGAGAAAACAAGAAACAATCTTGTGTACAAGAAGAACTCTTAGCAAAAGCAAATTAGTACAATTGAATACCAATATACTTCAATCAAAAATCAATATAAAAGAGTGAAGCTCATATTTTTATCACCGAGATTCAAATATTTGAAAAACTTAGTAGAGGATGAATAGAAATCGTGAGTTTTTATCAGCAAGAACACAACAAGACTTCAGAAAATATTGGAGCAAGAAAGCTTTGAAAAGTAGAAAGAATTTAGCTTGATTGCAGCTTGTAGGTATGGTGTGATCTTTAGTTTTACCCTGTATTTATAGATAAAAAATTTAATTTTTGTATTCTGCAAGTTTCTTGCAATGTTTCCTAAGTTTTCACAAAGTTTGGGGACCAAGTAATCAGTTTTGGAAACATTCCATCGCTTTTTAAATTTAAAAGACCAAAGGTCAATCGACTATGACTATCAGGGTCAATCGCCTAATCTTTTATAGAATAGCAAATTTTGAAAGTCTTTGTAGTGTCAGTCACGTGATCTTGAATGGTCAGTCGCTTGAACTTTTACAGTTTAGTATATTTTAAAGGTCAGTACTAAGTCAGTCATCTAAGTTTGAGAGTTCAATCTCCTGATTCTATTCTGTTTGCTCAAAAATTTTTAGTATAAAAATGTCAGTCAACTGATGAAACACTATCAGTCGCCTAATCTTACAACTTTCATAAATTTCCAAAAACTTTGATTTTAATCTTTAATCTTGGAAAACATAATTGAGTATTTAAAAACATTTTCCGAGGTGTTAAAAAACAAGTCTCTAAGTCCATAGTGATTTCTAAGAGCTTCAAACATTTATATTGAGATTTGTGAAGTACTTACATGAGACTTCTTAAGATTCTAACTTTCTATAACACCAAGTCCTCATGCTTTTTGCTTCCATTTTGTAAGTCTATCTTGTCTTCATTCTTCAATAGACTTTAAGCTTCATTAGATCTTCTATCTTTGAGTCCAAGCTTTTAATGAACTTCATCAAGCACTTGAGATCTTGAACCTTTTATTAAGACCACTTGAATCCTGAAACATCATCACTTAACCAAATATGTTAAGTTCCCTTGATTTGTTATTATCAAAATAAGATTCTTAAGCCTTATTAGGCCAACAATCTCCCCTTTTTTTATAATGACAAATAAAGAGCAAAAAATGAGTAAGCCTTAAAAAGACTCTCCTTTACAATAAGCATAGTCTTAACACAATTTGGAAAATAAGTCATTTATTTATATGATTGCATATCAGATTTAGTTTCCATTCATGAAATTCAATTTAATTTCATATTTCAAGATCATCAATGTTACGTTCATCTTTGTCAATTCATAATCATAATATCATCAACAGTGTTTATCGACATTGTATATCTCTATATTAGCAATATATATGTGTGTGTGTGTGTGTGTGCTTTCTGTTTTGCTCAAAATTTCTCCCCTTTTTGACATCAATCAAAAAGAGATAAACACAAACATGCTAAAGCAGAGAGCAGTATCAGCACAAAATCAAAGAATAAAAGTCCTTATGTTGTAATCAAGTAGTCCAAAAAACAACATGAGAAGCATCCAAGAATTACAAAGCAATTTTCTGAAAGACAAATTTCGACAAAAATATCTAAGCATCTGCAGCTGTATCTTCATCTTCAGTTTCTTCTTCTTCTTCTTCTTCTTCTTCTTCATTTTCATCTACTTCTTCATCTCCTTCTTCTTCAGTGCCTACTTCACTTATTTCCATAGTATCTTTTCCACATAAAGAACCAACTATATGTTATTCAATACAACCAAATCGTTGATCCAATGAGGAATAGTTAACTTGAAAAGCAGCAAATTTGTCCTAAAGAGTTTAAAAGCCAACTCTCATTTCACTACTAAAATCAATGAATTGCTAATGGTAAGTTAAAAACCAAGATGGTGCATCATCAGTTGGAGGAGCAGGGTGTTGATCTAGTTGTGGAACTGGTTGTTGTTGTTCCTGAGCATGTAGGTGTCTATGATTGAACTTAGAAAACCAACCTTGATCAAGTTTCTTGTAACCCATTTTTAGGTATAGTAGAGGTGAAGAGGTCATAATGGGTACGCTTGATGAATAGGTCATATGGAGAGGTTACATTGAGATGAGCAAAAAGAAGGTTCAGAATTCCTCAAAAAAGAAGAATTACTTGACAAGCTTTTGTGCAAGAGATCATCCATTTGAGAATCAAGCTTGATAAATCAAGATTTTTCCCTTTCAGTAAGCACCACACGACAAAATAGTCCAAATATGACATGTAGTCGTAAGAACCAACATGAGGCAAGATGTTGTATGTGATTAGCTTCTATAGGATCTATGCCTGAAGGTTTAGTTGCTTATATAGTGGAGGATGACCAAAATAAACTGGTTCTTCAATCATGATTAGTGGGAAAAAATATTCAGGGGTGAAACCTTGTTACATGATTCAAGTTTGTCCAAATGCTGGACATTCAAATTCACCTTATCGTATATTGAGAATCATTGCCAAGGTCTGTGGAGTGAAAGCAATAGATTTTCTTATGATTTGGGTAGTGATTACCATTTCTCCTTTAACCATATTAGCATAGAAAATCTTAACCAAGTTCGAATAAAGTCCTTTGGATTGATAAGTGATAAACTTCTTCCATCCTAAATTTATAAACATATATAAAATGTCGGGAAATTATTCTTCAAAGAATGTTGTGTCAAGAATTTTACCAAGAATAGGATCAGTTGAACAAATATGCTCTCTGTATAGCATATTTACATGAGGAGTTACAATCCATTGCTCAATATTGTTGTCATCCTTTCCCAAAGTAGAACCATGATTTGTTGTTTGTTTTATTCTTGGAATTTTGAAGAAAATGAATGGTGAAACCCTAGAAGACTGTGGGAGAATGATGTAGAGGGATGTTCTTCAAAGTTTAAAAGGAGGATTTTGAGTGATGGAGGCACTTGGGATCAAAGGAGAACAGGTGGAGGAGAAGAGAACAATAGGGTCAAGTGCTTGGTAAGTTGAAAGTTTAGGGTTTTGCACACTATAGGTATTTAAATCTCCGTTAGTCAGTTGACTGAAATCGAGGGTCAGTCGCTTGACAATTTAGCGCATTTAAATTTGCCTAGACAGTAGCAATAAGTCGACTGAGGCTCAAAGGGTCAATCACCTAACTTTATTGATTCCGAAAAACTAACAAAGTAAGAAAGGGTTCAGTCGACGTGCCTTATGTTTTAGTCACCTGACCTCACTGGCCTTTCAAATTCTACTTTACTACTCATTCAATGTCCTCTTTAAACAACTTCTCTATTATGTAACAATCCAAGTTCTCTTCTTATAGATATAAATCTATCTTGTGGAAGAGGTTTGGTAAAAATATCTACCCATTGGTCACTTGTATTCATAAACTCCAAATTAATGTCTTCTTTTTGCACATGATATCTTAAGAAATGATGTCTTATGTCTATATGCTTGGTTCTTGAGTGTGATATGGGATTTCTAGAGATATTAATGACGCTGGTATTATCACACTTTATAGGTATAGCTGAGTATTCCAACTTGAAATCTTTTAATTGTTGCTTCATGTAGAGAGTTTGTGCACAACAACTCCCTACTACCTCATACTCAGCTTCAACAGTAGATAAGGCTACTAAATTTTGTTTCTTAGAGAACCAAGACACAAGAGATCTTCCTCAAAAGTGGCAAGTACCACTTGTACTTTTTTCTATCAATTTTACATCTAGCATATTCAACATCTGAATAGCTAATCATTTCAAAGCATGTGTCTTTAGGATACCATAAACCCAAAATATCATAAGATTCTTTTGACTGCTATTTGGTGAGATTCCTTAGGGGCTGCCTGAAAACGAGCACACATGCATACACTAAACATAATGTCCGATCCACTAGCTGTCAAAGATAGTAGACTTCCTATCATGCCTTGGTAATATTTCATATCTACCAATTTTCTTTTTTCATCCTTATCAAGACTTATAGATGTACTCAATGGGGTTCCTATAGGTTTGTTACTGTCCATATCAAACTTCTTAAGCATATCCCTTATATATTTTGATTGATTTATGAAGGTTCCCTTTTTAACTTGCTTAATTTGAAGTCCTAGGAAGTAAGTCAATTCTCCCATCATACTCATTTCAAATTCATCTTGCATACACTGTGCAAAGTCTTTACATAGATCTTCGTTTGTAGCACCAAATATTATATCATCCACATAGATTCGAATAATAAGCATATCTTCATTTTCAGATTTAATAAATAATGTACTATCTACTTTTCTCTAGAAAAGCCATTATCTAATAGAAATCCACTCAACCTCTCATACCAAGCTCCAGGAGCTTGTTTTAGTCCATATAGTGCTTTTGTTAATCTAAATACATGATTACGGTTATGAATATCATCAAAACTTAGAGGTTGTGCCACATAGACTTCTTCATTTATAAATCCATTTAAGAATGCACTTTGTACATCCATTTGATATAGTTTAAATTTTTTGTGAGATGCATAGGCTAATAAAATTCTTATGGCTTCCATTCTACCTACGGGAGTAAGGGTCTCATCGTAGTCTATTCTTTCTTCTGGATTATATCCTTGAGCTACAATTCTAGCTTTATTATGTACTACCATACCGTTTTCATCCTTTTTATTCCTAAATACTCATTTGGTTCCAATTACCGAATGATCAATGGGTTTAGGAACTAAATTCCATACTTTGTTTCTTTCAAATTGATTAATTCTTCTTACATAACTACTATCCAAGAATCATCCCCTAAAGCTTCTTTAATATTCTTGAGTTCCTCCTGAGATACAAACGCATAATGATTACACAAATTTTTCAAAAAGGATCTAGTGGACACACCATGGGAAGGTTCGCCAATGATTTGGGTTTTTGGATGATTTCTTACAAACTTCCATTCTTTAGGTAGTTCAGAATTTTTTATAGGTTCATCATTTGAGATTGATTCACTGTTCTCATATTTTACTACTTTAATTTCTAAGTCGTCCAATTTTTGTACTGTTTTAGCTTCCTCAATATCAATTGTTTTAGTGAATGGATTTGCCTCATCAAAGGCTACGTGTATTGATTCTATGCTTGTGAGTGTTCTTTTGTTATAGATTCTGAATGCTTTACTTTTTAATACATACCCTAAGAATATTCCTTCATATGATTTTGCATGAAATTTTCCTAAGTCTTCTTTATCATTTAGTAAAAAACACTTACATCCAAATACATGAAAGTAAGATATGTTAGGTCTTCTAACTTTCCAAAGTTCATAGGGAGTCTCTTCTAGTTTTGATCTAATGAAAATTCTATTCATCACATAACATGTAGTATTTACTACTTTAGCCCAAAATTATTGAGGTAATTTATGCTCATTAAGCATGGTCTAGCCATTTCTTGAAGAGACTTATTTTTTCTTTTAACAACTCCATTTTGTTACGGAGTTCGAGGTGCTGAAAAATTGTGATTTATCCCATGTTCATTAAAAAATTTATCAACTTCTTTATTTCTAAATTCTCTTCCTTGATCACTTCTGATATTTAGAACTCCATACCCCTTTTCATTTTGGAGTCTCTTACATAAGTTGATTAACATCTTGCAAGCTTCATCTTTGGAGGCCAAAAAGAGTACCCCAGGTAAACTTGGAATAATCATCAACAATGATGAAAGCATATTGCTTTCCTCCTAGACTTTGTGTTCTAGTAGGGCCAAATAAATCTATGTGGATGAGTTCTAAGGGCCTACTAGTTGAAATATGTTTCTTCTTTTTAAAACTAGTCTTAGTTTGCTTTCCAAGCTAGCAAGCATCACAATTTTTGTCTTTTACGAACTTTGTGCTAGGTAGACCTTTGGCTAAGTTCTCTTTACCTAATTTAGATAATAATAAAAAAATCCGTACTAGCATGTCATAGTCTTCTATGCCACAACCAGTTAGCTTCATTTATGGCTGTTAAGCATGTGATTTCCTTAGATTTTAGATTTTCAAAGTTTATACAATACACATTATCAACTCTATTTGTTGAGAATAAGATATCATGACTTTCTCTATTTTCAACTACACATTTGTATTTTTTAAAAATTACATCAAGGCCTTTATCACTTAATTGACTAATGCTAAGTAAATTGTGTTTTAACCCATCAGCTAGTAAAACATCATCAATGGTCAAGGAGGGTTTTTTACCTACTTTTCCAATACTAATAATTTTACCTTTAGAATTGTCACCGCAGGTGACATATCCACCATCTTTTTGCATTAGTGTGGTGAATTTTGATTTGTCTCCAGTCATATGTCTTGAACACCTACTGTCCAAGTACCATTTTTCTTTTGATAGAGTGGTCCTAAAGCATACCTACAAGAAGGGTTCAAGGTGATGCCTTTTTGTACCCAAACCTTCTTAGGTCTTTTTATTTCAGGTTTATTTTCAGTTTCGACTCTCCATACTTTCTTGATTTTGATATTTTTCCTTTTAAATGGACATTCAAACTTTATATGTCCATTTTTCTTACACAAGAAGCAAGTAGTATGTTCATAATCATCTGTGGAAGATGTGATGGCATAATATTTTGATTCTTTTACAAAGTATCCTATATCGAGATTCTTTTTCTTCTTGTTTTCAACTCCATTTTATCAAATTCCTTCTTTATTTAATGACATTCTTTGTACTCGAACTAGCTTTTCAAAATTTTCATTTCCTTTTGTGAAATTGTAGATGATTTGGTCTTTATCCTCAATTTTACTTTTAAGTTTTTTCAATTCTAAATCCTTCTTACTTTCACCATTTACTTGCGACTTTACTAGGTCTTGAGACATCTCATTTATTTTATCCATGAGATCATGAATGTGTGAGTCCTTTACTTTTTTAGCTGATTTTGAAGTCTCAAGTTGATTTTTGAGTATTTCACTTTGTTCTTTCAAGTTAAGTTTCTTTTGGTTACTCTTATGAACCTCTTATGTAAAGTAAATAGTTTAGCTTGAATTTCTCTATATGAAGGTATGCTTTCACATGAGTCACTACATGATTCATCACTAGATTCTTCAGATGAACTAGTGTAGGAATTTACCTTAGTATCTTTAGCCATGAAGCAGCGGTTTGCCACATCTCGATCACTTAATTCGGTTTCTCATTCGCTTGAGCTTGTGTCATCCAATGTAGTAGCTTTTCATCGCCTTCTTTTTCTTCTTCTTGGTGTCTTTCTTAAGTTATGGACAATTAGGTTTTATATGCCCAACATTTTTGCAGTTATAACATGTAAGAGTTTCATTATTGGTTTCCTTTTTACTTGTTTCTCCTTTATTATATTTTGAGCCTCTGAATTTTTGAGTAAATTTCTTATTTTTCTTAAAGAATTTTTCAAGTCTCCTAGTAATTAAGGCTATATCATCATCGTCTAATTCATTGTCTTATTCTTCTTCACTAGAACTTTATTTAGTAGCTTTAAGGGCTATTGATTTTTTGTGTTTGTTGCTTTCATAATTTATTTCATTTATA
Source organism: Malania oleifera (assembly GCF_029873635.1). Classification (NCBI taxonomy): domain Eukaryota; kingdom Viridiplantae; phylum Streptophyta; class Magnoliopsida; order Santalales; family Ximeniaceae; genus Malania; species Malania oleifera. The sequence continues at coordinate 62,911,769 of NC_080419.1, forward strand.
GCCATCTCATATGTGAGAAGCGATCCAACCAATTCATCAAGGGAAGTATTTTTCAAGTTTCTTTTTTCCATAATTGTTGTGGCCTTAGGTTCCCACAATAGTGGAAGTCCTTTAAGGATTTTTCGGATTATTTCATATATAGAGTAATTTTTCCCTAAAGCATTGAGAGAGTTTATAATATGGGTGAACCTAGTGTACATACTACTGATAGTTTCATCAGGATTCATCTTAAATGCTTCATATTCGCTAGTGAACATATCAATTCTACTATCTCTTACAACAACTGTTCTTTCACAAGTTACTTCAAGTTTATCTCAAATTTCTTTAACTAATTTGCATCCCATAATTCTATTAAACTCATTTACATCTAGAGCGCAACATAGGGCATTCATAGCACTAGAGTTTACTTGCAGCATTTTTAAGTCATTATCTGTCATTTCTTTTTCTTCTTTTGGTATTTCTTTATAATCTATGGTTTTGGTAGGGAAGAGATCACCACGTGTGACAACTTTCCTAGTTTTCCAATCCTTGGTTTATAGGTATATTCTCATTCGTTGTTTCCAAAAGGTATAATTAACTCTGCAAAAGATGGATGGTCTAGAGGAGGATGGACCCTCAGCAAAAGAAGATACACCTAGGTGTGGATTCACTACAATCGACCCTCTGATACCAATTGAAAAGCAAGGTGAACTCCAAGAGGGGGGTTGAATTGGGTTTTTAAAATTTCTTTGCTCCATTTAAATTCTTTAGTTGAATTTTATTTTCAGCCAGTAATCAACCTTTAACAATAATCATGTAATTTATATACTATTAATCGAGTTGAATCAATATTTAATCTCAAGTTCAAATCTTTGATGTGAAGACATGGCTGATTAATTTCAAGAATCAATTTTAAAATAAGTTAGAAATGAATATTAGATTTTAAACTTAACTCAAAATTTATTCCTTTACTATAATAAATGAAATATGATTCTCAAAGATTTGATTTTTGAAAACAATTTAAAGTACCTTTCTGACATTTAAATATTCAAAAAAATCGAAGTTTTGATGAATTTATCAAACCAACCAATAAGTTATTTTATGCCAAGTTTAGATATGCTTCAAAATTAAGATTCTAGCAATCCCCAAATTTTATCTAGATATAAAGATCATACACACATATAATATCTTGTACAAAAGTTTAAAGAGAGTAGGGAGGAGAGCTAAGAACTGGATTTTTTCAAAGTTCGGCCTATAGCCTATATCTTTGCCCCAAGCAACCGCTATGAGGATTTTCCTTTCCAACTTTATTACGAGGCAAAGTTAACACCTCTCCTTATTAGGTGGAGACCCCTCTCTAATAAGAATTTCCCTTCTCGTTAGCCAACAATTCAACAACCCTAAATCGTCCAAAAACAAGAGAAAACAAGTTTTCTTCTTGTGTACAAGAAGAACTCTCAACAAGAGTAGATTAGTACAACTAAATACCAATATACTTCAATCAAAAATTAATATAAAAGAGTGAAGCCATATTTTTATCACCGGAATTATGATATTTGAAAAAACTCAATAGCGGATGAATAGAAACCATGAGTTCGTATCAGCAAGAACACATCAAGACTTCAGAAAATATTGGAGCAAGAAAGCTTTGAAGAGTAGAAAGAATTTAGCTTGATTGCTACCTGTAGGTATGGTATGATATTTAGTTTTACCATGTATTTATAGATAGAAAAATTTAATTTTCGTATTCCCCAAGTTTCTTGCAGTGTTTCCCAAGTTTTCACAAAATTTGGGGACCAAGAAATGTGTTTTGGAAACGTTCGCTCGCTGTTTTTGTTGGACTAACAAGGCTTTCAAATCTTGTTTTGATGATAACAAATGAAGGATGGATTAACATATGTTGGTAAAGTGGTGATGTTGCAGGAATATTTAAATACAATGTTCAAAAGAAAGTATAAATGCAAGCTTAAGATCACTAAAGGTCTAAACAAGTCATATTCAAATTTAAAGTGATCCAACAAAAGCTCAAGTAACACCAATATGATGAAAGCATGAAGATATCTAAACCTAACTCAAGCTCAAGTCAAAAGGAACTCAAAGTCAAATATTTTGGAAGACTTCAAAGCTTAGATTACTAAGGCTTTAGGATATGCGATGTAGTACTTCATTTCAAAATGTCATATGAAAATATTTTTGAAGCTCTTTAGGGGTTATGGACTTCTACTCTTTAACTAAAATTTTATTTAAAGTCTAAACTTTTGGAAAGAGTGTTGAATGTGATATTGCTTATCATCTTGAAAGACAAATTTCATTCTCTACAAGTTTTACAAACATACACAGGGCTGTAAAAACTAAAACTTGTATAAGAGCTAAATCTCATATCTTGGTTGAATATATTGTGGGTGGATTGGTTAATTAAGTTTTTGTTTAATTGTGTGGTTGTGGATTGAATAAAAAGAACTAAGTTTTTGTGTGATTGCTAAATCAACAAAAAGTTAAGAATTCATTGAAAGAATTAAAAGAGTTTAAGAATTCATAAAAAGATTTAAAAGAAAAATTTTAAAACCCAATTCACTTCCCCTCTTGGGAATACATCTCAACTTTCAATTGGTATCAGAGCGGAGTTATAGAAAATCTTAATTAGTAGCTATATAAAGATCTAGATGGCACATATAGGAGCAACTCCCTTTGGAGAGCGTCAATCCTCAACTAGGCCTCCCATCTTTTGTGGTTTAAATTACACATTTTGGAAACAGCGTATAAGAATCTACCTTCAAATAATGGATTGGAAGGCTTGCAAGGTTGTCACACATGGTGACTTAATCCCTACCAAATTAGTGGATGAAAAATAGGTACCTAAGGAAGAAAAAGAGATGATCGAAATAGATCACAAAATGCTGCAAGTTAACTCTAGTGCAATAAACGCCTTATATTGTGCACTTGACATTAATGAACTCAATAGAGTTATGGCATGTAAAACAGCAAAGGAAATTTGGGATAAACTAGAAGTAACCTATGAAGGTACTATTGATGTAAGGGATAATAGGATTGATATGTTGACTAGTGAGTATAAAGCCCTTAGGATGAACCCTGATGAATCTATCACTAGTATGTACACTAGGTTCCCAAAAATCATAAACACCCTCAATGCCTTAGGAAAAACCTACACCACTTATGAAATGATCCGAAAAATTCTTAAAAGACTTCCACCATTTTGGGAACCTAAGGCCACTGCAATAACTGAAGGAAGAAATTTGAAAAACACCTCCTTAGATGAATTAATAGGTTCTCTCCTCACATATGAGATGTCAATTAACGAAAGAAGTGGAAAAACTAAACCCCATAAATCTATTGCATTTAAAGTCTCAAATAAAAGCTCTAGTGATGAAGATGAAGAAGAGATAGATGTAAATAAAATAGCCTATACATCTAAGAAACTTGCAAAAATTCTTAGAAGAAAGAATAAATTTAAATGAAAATTCTGGAACTCAAAAATAGAATCAGATGAAGAAGAAACAAATGAAAAGGAATTAAAGAACAAAATCCCTACATGTTATAATTGCAAGAAAATTAGACACATAAAACCGGACTGTCCACTGCTCATGAAGGATTCTAAAAAGAAAAAGAAAAAGGCAATGAAGACTCCTACATGGGACAATCTAAGTACTAGTAGTTTAGAGAATGAATTTTGTGACCAAGAGGTTGCTCATACTTGCTATATGGCATGGGATGATGATGATGAAGCACAAAGCTCTTCATCCAAATTGGTTAATGAATATAGTAGTGATTCATCTAATGAATCCAATGATGAGAGCATGTCATCTAATGAAAAATTACAAAATGAATTATTCAAAGTTCATAAAATCGTAGTCAAAGTAACTAAACAATATACTTCATTGAAAAATAAGAATGAAGGTACAATAAAGGAGTTTGAATCCCTCAAACTTGCTGAAAGAGAGAAAGATCTAAAAATCAAGAGATTAGAAAGCAATAATGAAAAGATGATGAAAGAAATAGAAGATCTAAAGTCCACAACCTCCATGGATAATGAAAAATACATACATTTCTGAATTAGAAAGAAAAATCAGTAACATATCCCAAGAATTAGTGAAATCACAAGTAAATGTTAATGACAAGAAAGATATAGAGATAAATGATCTCAAATGTCAAATTGAAGATAAAGAAAAGATCATTTACAATTTTACTAGAGGAAAAAAAAATTTTGACAAAATGATTGGATCACAAAGAATGTCATTAGATAAAGAAGGCATAGGATTCAATGGAATTAAAAATAAAAGGAAAAAGAATCTTTGCATGGGATACTTCACAAAAGCATCCAAAAATTATGCCAGCACCTCCTCTAATGCCTATACTCACACTATATGCTATCTATGTAAGAAAAATGGGCATATTAAGTTCGAATGTCCATTAAAGAGGAAAGATGTGAAAACTAAACATGTTTGGAAAGTAAAGAAAACAACTTCTTCTAAACCATTCGGACCCAAGAAAGTATGGGTATCAAAATGAAAGACTAATTCATTAAAGATATTTGGATTAGTTATTCCCCTTAGAAATTAAGAAAGCTACTTAATCCAAAATCAAGAATATGAAACTAGTTGAAATGAAAAATCTCAAAGAAGAGTTTAAGAGCTAAATTGAATTGAAACAAATCAAAATGACATTGTTGGCTAAAATCATAAGATAAATTGTACAAGGCTTAACTCAGAGAAATAGATTTAGAAAGCAATATGAATTGGGTATTCATATGAAATCAAAAGAAAGAAAATCATAAGCAAATTGAACTTATTACATGAGTATTTTGATAAGAAAGAAACATGAAGACAATTTGAGCAAGTAGTAGCACAATGCATAAATACAATAATATGCTCCATGCTTATATATGCTGATATGCTACATGCTAAATGTTGATATTCTGAAATACAATGTGGTGAAATATATGATATGCTACATGCTGATATTTTGTTACGCATCTGTGGTGAGATACTAATGACATGATAATATGAACTATATGCTGAGCTATGCTATGCTTAAAATGCTGACATATATGATATCATGATATTGACTTGACGTATATTTATGGCTCACTATACATTGAAAATTTGAGCATGAAATTAATAAGCATGATAATTATTAAGAAGCATGGATCTTGGCATGATATGATATTTGTATTAGTATCTCTGAAATACATTGGTATCCATGAGAATGTTAAGTGATACTTGAGAATAATAGTATATTGGTATCCATGAGCAGTGCATGATGTGACATTAGCATTGGTATCTATATTGGTATACATGAATATATCAATTGGTATTTGAGCATGACAGCATAATTATATCTATGAGCATGTTATAATAACGACATGATATTGGTATTATTCTTCATATTAGTATCCATGAGCACATACATGATATAAATCAATATTTGAAGCATGGGATGATAAATTTAAAAAGCACACTTGGTATTTTCATGAATATATAGTTCATGTCACGAATGAAAATCTGAATGTATTAAATTCACGGGGAGTCTTATGACTTATTGGTATCATGAATTAATGTCAAATAAGAAAAAATTGTTGTAAGCAAAGATAAATTAATATGCATGATGAATTTTGAGCTAACATGAACCTTCACTAAGATCTATACTTTTACTTATGGTTGCTCATAGCCTTAGTATTTTTATGTTATTCTTGATACCTTAATTCTTTTTTATTGATGTCAAAGGGGGAGAGAATATTAAGCAAATGTGAGCAAAAATGAATGTTAAAGCAAAAAGAAGTGTGAGGATAAAATGTGAGCAAGGTATGTTGAAACATATGCTTTATATATGCTATAGATGCTTAATTGTAATTCTTTTTGAACTTATACATATCATCATTTATCAAAATGCATGCTTATTGTAAGGGGGAGCCTTTTTAAAGGATTTCTCACATTTGCTCCTTATTTGTCATCGTAAAAAATGGGAAGATTGTTGGCCAAACAAGGCTTTCAAATCTTGTTTTGATGATAACAAATGAAGGATGGATTAACATATGTTGGTAAAGTGGTGATGTTGCAGGAATATTTAAATACAAGGTTCAAAAGAAAGTATAAATGCAAGCTTAAGATCACTAAAGGTCTAAACAAGTCATATTCAGATTTAAAGTGATCCAACAAAAGCTCAAGTAACACCAATATGATGAAAGCATGAAGATATCTAAAGCTGACTCAAGCTCAAGTCAAAAGGAACTCAAAGTCAAATATTTTGGAAGACTTCAAAGCTTAGATTACTAAGGCTTTAGGATATGCGATGTAGTACTTCATTTCAAAATGTCATATGAAAATATTTTTGAAGCTCTTTAGGGGTTATGGACTTAGAGACTCTTTAACTTAAAGTTTATTTAAAGTCTAAGCTTTTGGAAAGAGTGTTGAATGAGCAATATCACATTCATTGCTTATCATCTTAAAAGACAAATTGCATTCTCTATAGGGCTTACAAACATACACAGGGCTGTAAAAGCTGAAACTTGTATGAGAGCTAAATCTCATATCTTGGTTGAATATATTATGGGTGATTGGTTTGGTTGATTGATTGGTTAATTAAGTTTTTGTTTAATTGTATGGTTGTGGATTGAATAAAAAGAACTAAATTTTTGTGTGATTGCTAAATCAACAAAAAGTTAAGAATTCATTGAAAGAATTAAAAGAGTTTAAGAATTCATAAAAAGATTTAAAAGAAAATTTTTAAAACCCAATTCACCCCCCCTCTTGGGAATACATCTCAACTTTCAGTTTTAAATTTGAAAGACCGAAGGTCGGTCGACTATGACTATCGGGGTTAGTCGCCTGATCTTTTATAGAGCAACAAATTTTGAAAGTCAGTGTAGTGTTAGTCGTCTAATCCTAAATGGTCATTCGCCTGAGCTTTTACAGTTCAGTTTTAAAAGTCAATACTGAGTCAATCGCCTAAGTCTGAGAGTTTAGTCACCTAATTCTATTCTATTTACTCAAAGTTTTTCAGTATAAAAATGTCAGTGAACTGATGAAACACTATCAATCGCCTGATCTTACAACTTTCAGAAATTTCCAAAAACTTTGATTTTAATCTTTAATCTTGGAAAACTTAATTGAGTCTTTTAAAATATTTTACGAGGTGTTCAAAAATAGGTCTCTAATTCCATAACGATTCCTACGAGTTTCAACATTTATATTGAGATTTGTGAAGTACTTACATGAGACTTCTTAAGATTTTAACTTTTTATAACACTAAGTCCTCATGCTTTTTGCTTTCATTCTGAAAGTTTATATTGTCTTTATTCTTCCATAGACTTTAAGCTTCACTAGATCTTCTATCTTTGAGTTCAAGTTTTTAATAAACTTCATCAAGCACTTGAGATCTTGAACATTTTATTAAAACCACTTGAATTCTAAAACATCATCACTTAACCAAATATGTTTAGTTCCCTTGATTTATTATCATCAAAATAAGATTCTTAAGCCTTATTAAGCCAATAGTTTGGTTATCAAGGAAATTGAAAAAGAAAATAAAAATATATATCAAATCAATAAAAAAAATTGATTTTATACACCATTCATGTTTAATTTTTTCTTAATTTTAAATCGTATTTATTATAGCAAACTTTTTTATTTTTAGTAGTATTTGATATAAAAAAAAAAAAAGTATAATGGAAGATGAGTTTCCTTCTTATTTTCTGTTCCTTTCTTTTTTCCACTAAAATCTTTTATCCAAACAGACCCTTAAGGTATAAATTTTTTTTTTTAAAAAATACTTAAAATAGGCACGTTTCTTCACATAAGATTTACAACCCGCCCATTACAAAATATTATTCCAATGGATGGACGCACTAAAGTGATGTGGGATCCACACCAACTCGTACCTCACCCTTGTATGCATCCAAATGCATATTACTTAAGGCTAAATAATTAATTTGAACTTATTCTTAACCCTTATGAAAATTTTATTGTTATTAATAATTTTAATAAAATAAGAAATCAAGTTTAGAAACATGGAAATACTTCATTCATTTATAGTAAAACTGTTTTCATTCTCTCTTAATCAAATTAGTACAAATGTGAAGTTGAACTAAAAAAAATCATAGCCTATACTAATTTAAAGAACAAGTACACAATTTACCAAAAGCATTTAAATCCAAAAGTACACCCATATATACCTTATCATCAATGAACTTGGCCCAGAAACGAGCCATGGCTCTCTGGTATGGATCTTGAGGCAAGATGGAATAATTGGTTTTCCATGTCTCATCCACGTACTCAAGAATTACAAGAGACTCGGCGATGGGTTTTCCGGCATGGAAGAGAACCGGAATCTTCTTGTGAACCGGGTTTGACTTCAGTAGCAACTCGCTTTTCTTGCCATGTATGTCCTCTTCTTCTATGTGGTCGTAGGGTTATGCCCTTCAGTTTAAGGGCAGTATCAACCCTATTACTTTATGGGTTTCTTCACAGCCCCAATACCTTGACTCCTCCTCCTCTTCCATCTTAATTAATTCTGTCCTTTTTTTTCCCCCTTTGCAGGCGTGAATTCCTCATTTTTCTTCCTTCTCTGGAGCTAGCTGTATATATTGAGGAACCATGCAGAAATTTTCTTGGCAACAGACAAGCCATAATCAACGTACGCCTATTGGTCAACTTTTACATGTTATGCAATTAACCCTAATTAACGTGATGATCTGTATGTGCAGACTTGCTGCTTAATTAGCTACTTCGAATGGTCACTTCAGATCTCTCTCTCTCTCTCTCTCTCTCTCACACACACACACACACACACACACTAAATTGCTGGAGGCGTCAACTTCCCTCTTCACATGCACCCATTTTTTTTATCTCAAGCAATGCTATTCATTGAGAAATTATACAGAAAATTTATCCTTACATGTCTCCCAGATTTTATAGTCACATATTTTACATCTAAAAAATAGACATGTGAGTTTGTGGAGAGAGAGGTCTTCTTTATAGTTTTTCTTATTCATCGCGTGACTGTTGTTGATAGTCATATATTTTTTCCTTATAAAGCATAGATCAATTTGAATGTATGTAAAGTTAAGACAAAATATACAAAGGAAAAAAAGTTGGCTAAGATAGTTGATCAACCGTCTTGGAATTGGTGTATTCTCAAGAGGTGGGGGTGAATTGAAAATTTAAACTTTCCTAGGTCAATTTATATAAATAACAGTATTTCACAACCTAGGGTCTCTCTATACAATATCAAATGCGCAGATAAATATAATATTTAGAAATTTAAATCATACGCAGCATTCGCCGACTTATTGAAAGACAACATACATGCGCAGTAATTAAATTGTGAAATAATAAAGTGCACACACGATATGTTATCGAGGTTCGGTCAACTGTGTTTACGTCCCTGCCTCAACTCGCAAGGCCAAGGATTATCACTATTGCTCACTTAATGGGTGGAGAGACACCGATTACAACCAGCTCAAATTTCCAGGGCTAACCTCAACCTTTACAAACTCTCCTTACGGGGTGGAGAAGCCCCTAGGTCAAATTCACAAGACTGACCCCAACCTGATCCTTATGAGTTAGATCAAGCCCCCTCAGGCCACACCTAGAATACAACAATGAAATACAAATTTGTGTACAATTCAAATTGCTTCCACCACAAGCATATTATGTACCGATACGCACATATAATAATCAACGCACGTCAATATGATAAGAACTATAAGCTCACTGTTAATGAAGTGTAATTACACTTAATCTAGTGACAATAGTCAATCATGCACAAGAGTGTATTCACAAACAATCTTTGAAACAATAAATCAATATACCTTAATCTTACGTAGGGTTTCAAAGATATCCAAATAGTGTAGTTAAAATATCTCAATAATGATTTTCTCAAAAAAATCTAGTGCAAGAGATATTTGTAATATAATCTTGTCAAAATAGTTTTCACAAGAACACAATACAAGACAAGTTTAATGAGTCTTTCAATAATGGTGCAAAGACTCACTAGCTAAAACTTTTCCCACTCAATGAGTTTATTAATTAAATCGGGGGGAAAAACTTTGGCTAACAATTCTTAATCAAAAATCAACATGTAATCAAACACAATGAGAGTTATAGCTTTGGAAAGCAATGTAGGATGATTTAAAATACTCTCACTCAAATGGATTTTACAAAAGAATGATCAAAGGAGGAGTATTTTGGCTTGGACTATGAAAAAGGGTTCCAAAAAATTCACAGAAAATATTTTCTAATTAAATCCCTAATCATGTCTAAATTTTTGCAAATGAGGACCTATATATAGAGATGAGAAAAATTACAGTAGTTGGGGACACGCTGGGTATTTTGAAAAAATATTAATTGAGTTTAATTAAAAATAACCCAATTTAACCTCGATAATAATTGAACAACCCGAAAGGATCGGTCGACTACTTTTGAGGTTCGGTCAACCAAGTTGCTTAGTTCGGTCGACCAGGGTGTTTTTGAACTATAGCGATGGTCGACCAGACTTGAGACGATTTTTGAACTTCGAGGTTCGGTCGACCGGTGCTAAGTTCGGTTGACTGAAATTGAATGTTCAGTCGACCGAGCCATTTTATAACTGGAAGTTCGGTCGACCAGGGCGTTGGGATTTCCCACGTGCTAGTTCGGTTGACCAAGGCGTTGACACTAATTTTAAGGAAAGTCGACCAACTGGTCAAACCATTGACCCTGGGGAGGTTCTGTCGACTGAAGGTCTTAGTATATTTTGGTTCGGTCGACCGACTATATAAAATTTTTGCATTTAAGTCCTAATTTCATTTGACGTCACCCCTATTCATATGATTATCACTTCTAAGATAAATGGGAATTTTTTATGCAACATATGGGGACATATGGTCAGTCTAATGTCTTTGAGCATTTTAATTAGTCCCAAAAATTAGGCGTCGGTCGACCGAAGGGTGATCCCTAAGGTCCATCTATGGTCGTTAGTTTATAATCCTTACATGCATGATATGCATTAATTATTACAGATTTTTCATCATAATTATAGACCCAAATGATAAATATAAAAATATAATACAACTTGAAACAGACAAAGGCTTCATGCACTGTTCCTCGAGAATTCCATGGATTGCGCCAAAAGATGTGTTCGTTTGAGTGGTTCTCAGCTTCCATTTCTCATATGTCATCTGTGCTTTAGAAAGGTAGACCTGTTCATACACAAAGCATATAGATGAGATATTGTGGTTTGTCATAATCAAAACAGGAGACAGACTCAAAAAGTCAACAATCTCCCCCCTTTTTGATGATAACAAACATAGGAGCAAAATGTAGGTTCACCTAACAAGGCTCCTCCTAACAATATGCATTAAAACAAGATATTCAATAAAGTTCACATACACACATGAAGACTTTAGAATAATTCAAGTTGTGCATTTAAGTACAACCATCATTTTCAAATTGAATAACAAAATAATCAAGGAGAAAAGACTAATTTTGCTCTTATAACACATCTCCCCCTTTTGTCATCAGTAAAAGGGCATGAAAAAAATATAACTATTTTGGAAAAATATGGTAATTGAGTACACAAAAACAATACAACTGATCATTACAAGATTTAAATGACATGAAAAACATAGTCAAACCAGAATTATCCACAAACCATTTCAATTCAAATATTTCATAAGACCTATAAAAGATTTTAGTTCAAAGCACATGGCATATGAAAGCACATAGAAGGTTTGAGCAAAAACACAGTCTAAGTAGTTCGCATGCATTTTCATGTGAAGTGCCGAACCAGTTATGCAATTTAAAAACATATATATATAGATTCCCCTTTAAAGTTTGCAAAAAGCCACTGGGGGTGCGCTTGTTGAAAAAGAAACTTTAATTTTTAAGTTCAAGCAAGCAACATTTATCTGATTAAGCATTTAAGCACATCCTCAATATAACCAAACAAAAAGCAACCATATAAATCCTAAGGATCTCAGGAATTTAAAAATAAGGATCATATGGCAAACCGATGACAGTGGCAAAACAATCATATATCAATTTAAGATTTTTAAGAAAAACATTCCATTTAAGCATATACCACAGTGAATTCAAAGTACATCTAAGCTGAAAATATTTGTGAGTAAAGAAAAATAGGAATTTATGTTAAGATGCTCCCCCTTTCGTTTTGAATGATGGCTTAGACGCTTTTAAGTGCTTATACATTTCAAAAGTAACTTTCTTTTAACAAGCCAAGAAGTATAAGCAGTCATTTGAAAACTTTTAACATAACTATACTCGATATTAACTGATTTATTTCAAATATGGAAGCCAGTATAGTCTCCTTGAAGCCTTCAAAATGCATTAGAGAATATATATTAAGGCATACAATAATGTCCATAACCAAGAACAATCCATATCTTCTCATAAAACTTTAAGCACCAGATATGATGTTCAGGATTCTTAGAAGAACCTCAAAAATCAAAGTGAGGCGATGCATTTGAGTCTTTTTTGTTCTTTTCCCAGGGATGGAGCTGAGCTCCCCTAACTATTTGATGATTATGTTAGGATGAAAATTAATATTCAACTGGTTTGCACTCTTCCTTTCAAAAAAAAAAAATTAACTTTTATTATTTCATAATTGTCTTTGTATAAGGTTCTATATGGGAAAATCCTAGCGAAATTTCAGCAGCATGTCATTTGTATATAGGACATTTCCATAAAACCTAAACCTAATAAATGGTTGTTCTCAAAAGATAAATCATATATGGCATGCAAAAACCTAAAATCAACTACCAACATGCAGTTCACATCCACTGCATCCACCATGCAGGAGGCATTCTAAACTAAGCATGCAATCAGGTAGTAATCAACAACTTAAGAAAATATAATACATCCATCAATGAATATAAATAGTAGAGTGCAGATGATAGATTTGAGTTTAGCGCAGGTTGTTAGGTTGTTATTCATTAAGGCCTTGAAGCATGTAGTATAATTAAGAGAGCATTTTGTTAATATAATAATCAAAGAAAGATGCTTCCCCTGAGTTATGCACTTAATCATTTTATGCCCTTTCTTATTATTCAAGCTCTTTAGCTAAGACTTTAAAGTTTTATATCTTGGCTTTAAATGCTTTCGGCTTAGAGGACCAAAAAGTCACAATAGATACTTCTTTAAGTGAACTAAGCCAATGTTTGCCTCTTTCTTTATGATTTTTAGTACGTGAGAGGACCAAGTTCGAATGGCTTTGAATGATAGTTACATGTGCATAGGTCACTTTGAGATATACGCATTCATCAAGATTTGGACCTGGGCAACCAATTTAGCCATTCAACACAGTCAAAGAATATGAAGCCCTAATGGATTTGATTTAAAGTTTAAGAGCTTACAAAGGGAATTTAATCAAATACTCTTAAGGATTAAAATTTATGTTAAGTTTGAAGAGTATTCATTTTGAGTGGACATGATTCAAGATATTTACGTGAAATTGAATGTGTCCAAACCATCTTACTAAAGAGGATTTATGAGTATATGAATTTTGTGAAAAATACTCTTTAGGGAATGGAAAGTATCCTTTAGATATGAAGAAAGAATACTAGCCAAGGAATGGGTGAAACCTTACCGAATATGAAATTGGTTTGGTAAGGATTTCTTGTGGATGAGATAAACCAAAATTAGAGGATTCATAATTTAAACTCAAAGGGAAACTTTTATGATAGCTAGATGAAGACTTGATTCCCTTAGTGAATGCCCCCTAATTTGGTTGAGAAAGGATGTCTTTTCAATAAGCACTTTGAAATATTTGGAATTTATGATCATCCGTGCTTAAACCTAGAGTAATGTCTAAGTTTTGATCTAGGCCTTTATGTTAAGAGATAAGTTTATGGATAAAGGATATACAGTGAGACGAATCCCTAAACCTCAACTTTGTGAAATGGACAAAATATGCTTAACTTAAGATATTTATATTTTAGTGTGGGTTAAGCATTTTGAATTATATACCAGGTATAGTAGCCTTGTCCACTTGGAAGTGGATGTGTAAGCTTCTACATTTTAAACTTAAGCCACTTCCCAAACCCAATGTCATTACTAACCCCTAAATATAGTCCTAGGGTCTAAGGAAGAATTAATTAATTTGGTAATATTAATTTAAATTCATTTTTCCTTAGGTCCTAAGGGGTTTTCTTTCATGACAACCCACTCCATTTCTTTATCCATGGTTTTGACACCTCTACCTGAACAAGTGTATTTAATGTGCCCCTTCTTTCCCATGTATAAGCAAGTTTTATATACACATGAACGATTACACTTATTTGTTATACTACTACTTGACGAGCCATGGCAATGAGATTTATAAAATGAACCCTTTTTGAACGATTTACTTCTTTTAATTCCTAAGGGTTGATTTCGGTTATCTCTTTCATTTGTGGCTTTGAAAATCATTCCAGAATAGTCTTCAATTTTTCTTTTCAAGCAAATGATTTTCAAGACCTTCTTAATCTTTTTCTTATCAAGGATAGCATAATGTTCCTTTAATTCTTTTAATTGCTTAGCTGTCCCCTTATTCACAATTTTCAAAAATGATTTTTGCTTAGATAACTTAACTAGAAATTGATTCATTTTCAATAAAGTCTTTTCTAGTTTTTCATACGACAATGTGCTTTCGTTATTCAATTTGGCACATGATTCATTACAAGATATATCACAATTATTATATGAATCATTGCATGCTTGTTCAATAGGACTATCATAAAGATTATCAGATGATTCATCATACGATATGCTGCAATACTTTTCATAAGAGTAACATATGATTCAGCATGTGACACAATACAACATTTAGCATAAGAATCATCGATCGAACTAGAGTGAAAATCATATACCTCATCGTTGATTACTAGCTCATGATTTACCTCCTCCTGATCATATGGAGTAGCAGACTCCTCCTCTTTGCCTTGTCCATATCTCCTATCCAACTCTTCCCACATATCCTTTGCACTAGAACATGCCATAATTTCAAGTAGAATATTAAAATCTAAAGCGCAATACAATAAATCCATGGCATGTGAATTTACATACAGTTGTATCATTTTTGTTTACAAGCATACAAATTCCTTTGACAATCACTTGCCAGACCCTCTAGCCCATTGATTTTATAAATATGCTCATTCTAATTTTCCAGGCGGTGTAATCAACACCAAAAAATAATGGAGGACTAGAAGGTGATCGTCCCTCTCCGAATGAGGACACGCCAAATGTAGCCATTGCGATCTTTTTGCAAAAACGTTTAAGTCAAGTCCAACGAGACCCTGATACCAATTGTCGGAATTGATGTATTCCCAAGAGGGGGGTGAATTAGAAATTTAAACTTTCCTAGGTCAATTTATATAAACAACATTATTTCACAACCTAGGGTTTATCTATGCAATACTTAATGTGCAGATAAATATAATATGTGGAAATTTAAATCATGTGTAGCATTCACCGACTTATTGAAAGATAAAATACATGTGCAATAATTAAATTACAAAAATATAAAGTACACACACGATATGTTATCGGGGTTAAGCCAACTGTGCCTACGTCCTCGCCTCAGCTTGCAAGCCCAAGGATTATCACTTTTGCTCACATAATGGGTGGAGCGACATGGATTACAACTAGGTCAAATTCCTAGGGCTGACCTTAACCTCTACAAACTCTCCTTGCAGGGTGGAGAATGCCCTAGGTCAAATTCACAAGGCTGACCCCAACCTGATCCTTATGGGCTAGATCAAATCCCCTCAGACCACGCTTGGAATACAACAATGAAATACAAATTTGTGTACAATTCAAATTGCTTTTTTCACAAGAAGATTATGTACCGATACGCACATGTAATAATCAGCGCACATCAATATGATAAGAACTATAAGATCAATGCTAATGAAGTATAATTACACTTAATCTAGTGTCAATAGTTAATCATGCATAAGAGTGTATTCACAAATAATCTTTGAAACAATAAATCAATATATCTTAATCTTACGTAGGGTTTCAAAGATATCCAAATAGTATAGTTAAAATATCTCAATAATGATGTTCTTAAAAAATCTAGCGCAAAAGATATTTGAAATATAATCTTGTCAAAATAGTTTTCACATAAACACAATACATGACAAGCTTAATGAGTTTTGCAATAATGGTGCAAAGACCCACTAGCTAAAAGTTTTCCCCACTTAATGAGTTTATTAATTAGACCGAGGGGACAACCTTTGGCTAACAACTCTCAATCAAAAACAACAAGCAATCAAACACAATGAGAGTTATAGCTTTGGAAAGCAATGTAGGATGATTTAAAATACTCTCACTCAAATGGATTTTGCAAAAGAATGATCAAAAGAGGAGTATTTTGGCGTGGAGTATGAAGAAGGGTTCTCAAAAATTCAGAGAAAATATTTTCTAATTAAATCCCTAATCATGTATTAATTTTTACAAATGAGGACCTATATATAGAGATGGAAAAAATTACAGTCGTTGGGGACACACTGAGTATTTTGGAAAAAGATTAATTAAAAATAACCCAGTTTAACTTCGGTAATAATTGAACAACCCAAGAGGATTGATCGACCACTTTTGAGGTTCGGTCGACCAAGTTGCTCAGTTCGATTGACTAAGGTGTTTTTGAACTGCATTGATGGTCGACCAGACTTGAGGTGATTTTTGAACTCTGAGGTTCGGTCAACCGGTGCTAAGTTCGGTTGACCGAAGTTGAACGCTCGGTCGACCCAGCCACTTTACAGTAGGGCGTTCGGTCAACCAGGGGGTTTGGATTTCCCACATGCTAGTTCGATCGACCAGCACATTGACGCTCATTTTAGGGACGGTCGATCAACTAGTCAAACCATTGACCCTGGGGAGGTTTGATGGACCGAAGGTCTTAGTATATTTTTGTTCGGTCAACTGACCATATAAAATTTTTGCATTTAAGTCTTAATTTCATTTGACGTCGCCCCTATTCATATGATTATCACTTCTAAGATATATGGGGGCTTTTGCATACAACATATGGGGACATATGGCTAGTCTAAGGTCTTTGAGCATTTTAATTAGTCCCAAAAATTCAGCGTCGGTCGATAGAAGGGTGATCCCTAAGGTCCATATATGGTCTTGAGCTTATAATCTCTACATGCGATATGCAGTAATTATTACAAACCCAAATGAT
This sequence comes from Malania oleifera, assembly GCF_029873635.1. Lineage (NCBI taxonomy): Eukaryota > Viridiplantae > Streptophyta > Magnoliopsida > Santalales > Ximeniaceae > Malania > Malania oleifera. Next base: position 62,928,923 of record NC_080419.1, read on the forward strand.
AAATATAAAAATATAATAAAACTTGAAATAGACAAAGGCTTATGCACTGCTCCTTGAGAATTCCATGTATCGCACCGAAAGATATGCTCGTTTGAGTGCTTCTCGACTTCCATTTCTCATCCATCATCTGTACTTTAGAAAGGTAGACCAGTTCATACACTAAGCACACAAATGAGATATTGTGGTTTTCCATAATCAAAATAGGAGACGGACTCACAAAGTCAACAAACCACTTTGTGCAATCGATCAAATCTATTAAAATTTAAAATTTTGAATTATTTTCTCAAAATTGGCTAGAAACTTTGAGCATGACATGTGTTCTTTTGATGTCACATGTCAAGTTGCGACATTAGCAATTAGTAGTTGGTAGTTAATGGTGGTTACTTGGTAGGCTCGCCAAGGCTTGGGTTCTTAACTACCAAAGATAAAATTTATACTAAAGAATTATTCTCAAGTTCAATAGAAAGCGGATAAGTTAGGTGTCGATCCATAGAGACTTAAAGCGCAATTATGAAACCTCTTCCAACTTAGTTTACTAAAGCCTTGTTATGAAAAGAAGTAAAAGATGATATTTTTTAGGATATTTTCTATCTAACTATTGGAAATAATTAAACAAAAGCATGTAAACTATAACACTACTGGAAAGCAAGTAAAACCTATGTTACCCTACTCTTACAAAGCAATGTTGATGGATGAATCAGGAGCTGGACGCCATGCCTCTAACTACACTCCTTTAGGCTTTGATAGAAGTACCAACCCAAGAATCCCAGGCCAAAGTAGGAGAGGGACATACGAGGGCACATGGTGGCAAAGGTGCACCAACCATCCAGAGCACGGTTAGGAACCGGAATATACCTTGTCTCAACGATCACAAACACCTCCGGGGAATCCGTGGTCAACTACTTCCCTCTAACGGAGACATAGTAATGCGTATCCTTATCTGCAAACTTTCATCACACACACAGCAGTAAATCGAAAGCAAGTAAAGAAAGCAATAAAGTGAAAGAAAGTAAAGGAGAAAGCATGTAAAAATATCATCCTTTTGCATTCATCACATCTATCACTGACTCCACGAAGTACAAAAGAAGTTCGTGTAATATACACGGAAGCACAATGTTGGCCTTACAAGGCTTAATATCCTATTTTGATGCTAACAAACAAGTAGAAATTAATATGTTTTGTTTAAGTGATATATTTTTAGGACTCAAGGATAGAACGTTAAAGAATTGATGAAAGCTTGTACTTCAAAGAATGAATTCAATATGAAGCTTAAAGCATGGATTCAAAAATGGATTTAAAGTTTAAAGCCTGAAGATCATGAGAGCATTGATATTAAAGAAAAGGCTTCAAGAATAAAAGCCCAAGTGATTAGCATGGAAAGCTTAAAGAAAGATGAAGCAAGCATAAAGACCTCAAGGAATTCAAGGATTGAAAATTTGAAAAAGTCTAGGAAATTTCATGTAAGTACTTCAAATAATCTCAATATGGATACATGAAGCTCTTAGGTAAATATATTGGACCTAGATACCTTTTAACATACTTGGAAAATATTTTTATAAGGTCAAAAACTGTTTCAAAAGGCTTAGAATCATTTTTGTAATGAAAAGCACCAAAAAGAGGATTTTCAAAATGCTGTTAATTTTTCTACATCTGCATTGAGGTGTATTTTTCTCTATCAGAAACTCTTTATTTTAAAAAGTGTTCAACATTAAAGTTGTAGGATTTTATTTTAGCTTTCATTTGACACCAAGATCATCAAATTCAGAGTTATAAAGAAAATGTTATTACTGAAAACTAGAAGGGTTCTCAAAGCTGACCGCAGCATGTGTGCATGCCAGGCAACTGCCTGAACATGCCAGGCGCCTGGGTGGCTATGCCAGGCAACTGACTTAGTTCTGGTAGGTGACTGCCAAGCTACTGCCTTTGCTGTTCCTTTAAAAATAACATGGCAGACGACTAGTGGTTGGGGGCAGGCGACTGCCATGCGGCTGTTTTGATTTTTCTCATAACGGTCAAATTTTTAAATGGGGTTGTTTATGGCTCAAAATTTATGGAAACTTGGGGGATATTTCAACACACTTGGGGACCAAGTTACTTACCTTTTAAAGTCTATAAATAAGCCTCAAATATTATTGAATCATACACCAAGAATTCAAATTCAGCAAAAATTCAAAATCTCTCTCAAGTTGCTCTCAAATTCTCAAAGCTCTCTCTTTTGCTCTCAACTTGCACGAAGCTTACTGAGTTCTTGTTGATTTTACTCACCAAGTTTGTGCCACAATTCTAAAATCATTCATCCATTTAAAGAATTAAATTGGTGAAACACTTCCTTGAGCTTCAAGTTATATTCCATATTATGATTTACTTTGAAGTATATTATTGTGTTGAATGTTGTACTAACCTAATATGCTGTGAGAGTGTTTTCTTGTACACAAACTCTTTTCTATCTTGGTTCTTGTTTATAGATGATTTAGGGTTGTAGAATCGTTGGACCAAATGAGAGAATATCGTTTGGAGAGGCGGGCTCTAGCCTAGTGAAGGAGTGTTTGAGCGTGGGGTATCGCTTGTAAAGGTTTTGTTCCACCCATCAAAGGAACAGGTTTAGTGAATCCTTTGGTAGTTTTCCAAAGGCGAGGATGTAGGCTGGGCATAAGCCGAACCTTGTAAAAATCTCCGTCTCACTTTCTCTTTCTCTACTTTTTTTTTTCAACATATTTAAATTGCGTGGATGGTTTAATTAATAATCATATATACTACGTAATATAGAAATCAAGTAAACTAAAAGTTAAATTTTGATTTGGGTTTCGGAAACCAAAAGGGAGTACGTTGGTTATACCATATCTTGCAGAAACCATAAAGGAGTACGTTACTTGGTTAACAGCCCAAGGATAAATTAACTGAGAGTTTAGTTGAGTTATGAATATTGAAGAAGTAGATATTGTGTTGATTGGATGTTATATTGCACATCATCTTAAAGAAGCAAAACCATCAATACAAGGCTTTACATCAGCAAGCATAAATTTTCATTCACTACAGGGCTTGGTTCAAATTTTGCTAATATCAACAAACAACCATTTTGAGTTTTTATATTACATAAGTGTTGTGTGTTGGTTTGGTTGTTTACTTTCTAATTATAGTTGATTGGTTTGGTTGAATGATTGGATGTTTGTATGGTTAAGGATTAAATAAAGAAACTAAGTTCTTGAGTGCTTAACAAATTAAACAAACAAGTCATGAATTGGTTAAAAGAAATAAATTAAGTTTAAGAATTCTAAAAAGGAATTAAAAAAAAATTTTAAAAGCCAATTCACCCCCCCTCTTAGGAAGCCATTCCTAATTTCAATTGGTATCAGAGCCTAGTTATAACAACTCTTAACTAGAAGCTCTAAAAAGATCTAAATGGCTCAATTAGGGGTAGCTCCCTTTGGAGAGGGACAATCTTCAACTAGGCCTCCTATCTTTTGTGGTTTGAACTACATGTTTTGGAAAAAGAGAATGCAAATCTATCTTCAAATGATGAATTGGAAAGTATGGGAAGTTGTTGTAGATGGAGATCAAATTCCCACTAAGATAGTGGATGGAAAACAAATACCAAAAGAGAAGAAAGATATGACCGATCAAGATTATAAAATGCTCCAAAAAAATTCAAGTGCTATAAATGCTTTATATTGTGCCTTGGATGCTAATGAATTTAATCGAGTAATGTCTTGTAAATCAGCTAAGGAAATATGAGATAAGCTAGAAGTTACTTATGAAGGAACAACGGATGTTAGGGATAATAGCGTTGATATGCTTACAAGCGAGTATGAAGCCTTTAAGATGAACCCGAATGAATCAATTACAAATATGTTTACTAGGTTCACTCACATAATCAATTCCCTAAATGCACTAGGAAAAACTTACACTACTTATGAAATGGTAAGGAAAATTCTTATAGGGCTACCAACCGTATAGGAACCAAAAGCCACTGCTATAACCGAAGGAAGAAATTTGAAAAACACTTCCTTAGATGAACTTATAGGTTCTCTCCTTACATATGAAATGGCAATGAATGAAAAGAATGGAAAAACCAAAACCCAAGAATCAATAGCCTTTAAAACATTAAAAGAAAACTCAAGTAGTGAAATGGATGAAGATGAAGAAGCCTTTATATCTAAAAAACTAGCAAGGATACTAAGAAGGAGAAACAAATTCAAAAGAAGAAATCAAGACTCCGAATCAGAAGAAAAAGATATCAGCAAAAGGAAATCAAAGAATAAAACTCCTAAATGCTACAATTGCAATAAAGCTGGACATTTAAAACTAGAATGTCCACTATTAAAGAAAGAGTCTAAAAAGAAAAATAAGAAGACCATGAAAGTCACTACTTGGGATAATACAAGTAGTTCGGAGAATGAAATAAGTGACCAAGAGGTTGCCTACACGTGCTTTATGGCATGGGATAACGAAGAAAGCTCCTCAACTAAATCTTCAAATAATTCTTGTAGTGATGAATCAAGTGATGAGGGTATGCCATCATATGATGAACTTCAAAATGATTTATTCAAAGTACATAAGATGCTGATCAAAGCAAATGAACAAAATACTTCATTGAAGAATAAAAATGAAAGAATTAGAATCCCTTAGAAATGCTGAAAGAGAAAATGATTCAAGGATTAAGAAAATAGAACATAAGTATGAATTAGCAATGAAAGAAATAGAATCCAAAACTCTTTCTGAAAAAGAAAACAACTTGAAAATCAAGAAACTAGAAAACAAGAATGAACAAATGATAGAAGACCTTCGATCCCTATCCTTTATGGTATATAAGAAAGATATGTATATTTCTGGATTAGAGGATAGAATAAGAAAATTATCTCTAGAGCTAGAGAAATCATTAAAGAAGGTTGATAACAAGAAAGACATAGAGTTAAATGATCTCAAGAATCAAATCAAAGATAAGGATAAAATTATTTACAACTTTACAAAAGGAAAGGAAAACCTTAATAAGATGATTAGCTCACAAAGAATGTCATTAAACAAAGAAGGCATTAGTTTCAATGGAGTTGAAAATAAAAAGAAAAAGAGTCTTTACATGGGTTATTTCTCAAAAGCCTCCAAAGATAATGCAAGCACATCCTTTAATGCTTACACCAACACCATATGCTATCAATGTAAGAAAAATGGGCATATAAAGTTTGAATGTCCATTTAAGAGAAAGGGTGTGAAAATTAAACAAGTATAGAGAATTAAGGAATCATCCCTTGTTAAACCAACCGGACCAAAGAAAGTATCGGTACCAAGATGAACTTTAAAAACACCATGGATTAAGTCATTCCCTTTAAAAATTGAGAAAGTAACTTAATTCATTATCAACAAACAAACTAGTTAAAATAGAAAAACTTAAATATGAGTTTAAGATAAGTTTGAGAATGAATGACTATATGAGATGCTATATGCTTACATGCCTATATGATATGCTACATGATATGCTTAACTTATATTGAAAATTTATGGCTTATTATGTGGAAAATTTGAGTATAAGATTATTAAGTATAAGCATGAATTTCGATATGAGATTAATTCTTAATCATGCATGCTATTGATGAATTACATGGATAGACTTACTGCTTTTTATATTGGTATCCATGAGCTGTGTATAATGTGATAATGACTTTGATATCTATAAAGTCTTTGGTATCCATGAATATTTTTGGTATCACATTTTAATAATTTAATTGGTATCACAAATTTAAAAAGCTCACTGGGTATCACAATCTAAAAGTTAAATTTGTCTTTTAAGCATGAAAAGTATGATTATGTCTATGAGCATAATATGACATTGATGACATTAGTATGATATTGATATTTGATACGTGATAAGAATCAATGTTTTGAAACATGGGATGATGAAAGCAAAATTGATAACAAAACTAAATGTGTTAAATTCAGGGGGAGTGTTATGTCATATTGCTTATATCATGATTGTTTCCCTATTAATCAATTTAGAGAATTTTCATTTGGTATTATAAATTAAATTTTCAATTGGTATCAATTCTCAATTGGTATCATGAATTTTAAATAGATATCATGAATTCAATTTTAAATTGGTATAATAAAATCAACAATTGAAATATTGAATAATGTCTAAAGGAAAAAGCTGTTAGTAATGAAGTTACAACTCATATACCTGAATGTTATAACACACTACACTTGCTATATTGAAAGTTCATATGTTTGATACGTATGTTTGATGAAATGCTCAACATGTGATTTTACTTGAACTTAATTATTTTTTTTCTTTTTGATTAATGTCAAAAGGGAGAGAAGTTTTAAAGCAAAAATTGAGCATAGTATTGAAAATTGCAAAAACTGAGCATGAACATAATATATATCAAAGGGAGAAGTATTTGAAAGTGATGAGCATGACTGTAAAAGAGGTTTTGATATTGATATTGATCTTGCAAATATTGTTAAGATACTGCATATTGTAAGGGGGAGTCTTCTTAAGGCTCACTCCAATTTTTTCTTCTTGTTTGTCATCATCAAAAAGGGGGAGATTGTTGGCCTTACAAGGCTTAATATCCTATTTTGATACTAACAAACAAGTAGAACTTAACATGTTTTGTTTAAGTGATATATTTTTAGGACTCAAGGATAGAGCGTTAAAGAATTGATGAAAACTTGTACTTCAAATAATGAATTCAATATGAAGCTTAAAGCATGGATTCAAAAATGGATTTAAAGTTTAAAGCTTGAAGATCATGAGAGCATTGATATTAAAGAAAAATTTTCAATAATAAAAGCTCAAGTGATCAACATGGAAAGCTCAAAGAAAGATGAAGCAAGCATCAAGACCTCAAGGAATTCAATGATTGAAAATTTGAAAAAGTATAGGAAATTTCATGTAAGTACTTCAAATAATTTCAATATGGAAACATGAAACTCTTAGATTAATATATTGGACCTAGATACCTTTTAACATACTTGGAAAATATTTTTATAAGGTCAACAACTGTTTCAAAAAGGTTAAAATCATTTTTGGAATGAAAAGCACCAAAAAAAAGATTTTCAAAATGCTGTTAATTTTTCTATATTTGCATTGAGGTGTATTTTTCTCTATCAAAAGCTCTTTATTTTGAAAATTGTTCAACATTAAAGTTGTAGGATTTTCTCCTATCTTTCATTTAACACCAATATCATCAAATTATGAGTTATACAGAAAAAGTTATTACTAAAAAATAGAAGGGTGCTCGAAGTTAACAACAGCATGTGTGCATGCCAGGCAACTGCCTGAACATGCTAGGCGCTTGAGTGGCTATGCCAGGCGACTACCTTAGTTCTGACAGGTGAATGTCAAGCTACTTCCCCTGCTGTTCCTTTAAAAATAACATGGCAGGCGACTAGTGGTTTGGGGCAGGCGACTGCCACGCGGCTATTTTGATTTTTCTCATAACGGTCAAATTTTTAAATGGGGTTATTTGTGGCTCAAAATTTATGGAAACTTGGGGGATATTTCAACACACTTGGGGACCAAGTTACTTCCCTTTTGAAGTCTATAAATAAGCCTCAAATATTATTGAATCATACACCAAGAATTCAAATTCAGCAAAAATTCAAAATCTCTCTCAAGTTGCTCTCAAATTCTCAAGACTCTCTCTCTTGCTCTCAATTTGCACGAAGCTTACTGAGTTCTTGTTGATTTTACTCACCAAGTTTGTGCTACAATTCTAAAATATTTCATCCATTGAAAGAATTAAATTGGTGAAACACTTCCTTGAGCTTCAAGTTATATTCCATATTGTGATTTACTTTGACGTATATTATTGTGCTGAATGTTGTACTAACCTACTCTGCTGTGAGAGTATTTTCTTGTACACAAACTCTTCTCTATCTTGGTTCTTCTTTATAAATGATTCAGGGTTGTAGAATCGTTGGACCAAACAAGGGAATATCGTTTGGAGAGGCGGGCTTTAGCCTAGTGACGGAGTGTTTGAGTGTGGCGTATCGCTTGTAAAGGTTTTGTTCCACCCATAAACAGGACATGTTTAGTGAATCCTTTGGTGGTTTTCCAAAGGCAAGGATGTAGGCTGGGTATAAGCCGAGCCTCATAAAAATCTCCGTCTCACTCTCTCTTTCTCTACTTTTTATTTTCAACATATTTAAATTGCTTAGATGGTTTATTTGATAATCATATATACTACGTAATATAGAAATCAAGTAAACTAAAAGTTTAATTTTGATTTGGGTTGTGGAAACCGAAAGGGAGTACGTTGGTTATACCATATCTTGCAGAAACCATACGAGAGTACGTTACTTGGTTAACAGCCCAAGGATAAATTAATTGAGAGTTTAGTTTAGTTCTGAATATTGAAGAAGTAGATATTGTGTTGATTGGATGTTATATTGCACATCATATTAAAGAAGCAAAACCATCAATACAAGGCTTTACATCAGCAAGCATAAATTTTCATTCACTACAAGGCTTGGTTCAAATTTGGCTAATATCAACAAACAACCATTTTGAGTTTTTATGTTACATAAGTGTTGTGTATTGGTTTGGTTGTTTGCTTTATAATTATAGTTAATTGGTTTGGTTGAATGATTGGATGTTTGTATGGTTAAGGATTAAATAAAGAAACTAAGTTCTTGAGTGCTTAACAAATTAAACAAACAAGTCACGAATTGGTTAAAAGAAATAAATTAAGTTTAAGAATTCTAAAAAGGAATTAAAAGAAATTTTTAAAAGCCAATTCACCCCCCCCCCCTCTTGGGAAGCCATTCCTAATTTCACACAAGAACGTTGCTAGTCGTCACAGGCCATCGGACACTTTATGCATAGATCAAAATAGGAATTGAAATCTACTCTACTTCTAATCTAAAGTGGCTCCCAATGACATTTTAATTCTATCACTAACCTAAGAGAGGACAAAGAGTAACCTAGAGCTCGTGTTTGTAGCGAATACTTATAGGCTCTAGGGTTTACAAGGTTTGTTTTACAAGTTAGGAAAGTTTGCAGAAAATCTCGCATAGAAGATAGTTGTTGTTGACCAAGTCATCCCTATGTCATTCTTGTGCATGCCCTGGTCGAGACTTGTGGAAAATAAGGAATTCAAATCTTCAATGTCTTCGACTACGTTATGCCTCAGGATCTTTCTAGTCGAGTTGATGGTTGAGACTTGTAGGACCTCGATCTTTAGAAAATCTCAGGGACTCGATATAGTCGCCCTTTAAGGTCTCTTGGTCGAACACTTCGTCGAGACTCTCGGTAATTATGCTCTCAGTTCTAGCTCGATATATCGACATGCTCTCCCTAGAGAGTCACTTGGTCGAGGGCTTGGTTGAACCTTGCAGCATTTTGATCTTAGTCTGAACCTTGGAGTCTGTGAATAAAGACTTAGTTGCCCCGTATGCTTCTAGTCGCACCACATGGTCGAGCATCATCCTTTTGTCCCTTTATGATATGAAGCATTAGGAGCTTGGTTAAGCATCTTATTTGAGCTTTGAGTCCTCCAAATCCTCTTTAGCTTCTTATAATTCCTAACTCCATGGTTTTAACATGTTTTTCTTGAAAAGACAAACAAACCTTGCATAGCTCTGAACAATAATAACTCTGGGTAAATACATAGTAAAATGAGGATAAACAAAGATAAATGAAGGTCTAAAATCATATATTTTAGGGACTCATCATTACTTTTGCATTTAAAATTTTAAATTTTAAATTTCGAAATGGGTTTTACATCCTTTTCATTGGAGGCCTATAAAAGGAACTTTTTAAGAAGAAAAATGGGCATGTCCAAGTGAGGATAAGGAGAGCGTTTGAAGTGATAAAAGGGAATTGAAAGGGGTATTTATTTGCTTGGAAAAAGGAAGAAAGTATTTATTTTTTTTTTTCATTCCATCATTGTTGGAAGTATTTGGGGAATGTTTTGAGAGAGAGAGAGAGAGAGAGAGAGAGAGAGAGAGAGAGAGAGAGAGAGAGAGAGAGAGAGAGAGAGGTCTATAGACGAGGACTCCTCAAATCAAGCACAAAATCATACAACCTGATTATTAGGCTAAAAATATGGTTGTAATAGCCAGAAACTTTCTATAACAATTAGGCAAACCAAAAGTTAAAGCTTTTTAACAGTTAGGCAAATCTCAAGTTAAAGCTTTGTAACAGTTAGACAAATCATGAGTTAAAGTTTTGCAATAGTTAGACTTATTTTTAACTTTCATTCATAGAATAGATTTTGTATTCTTGTATATACTTCCATACAAACATTTGTAATGAGTGTGAAATATTCTTCACGTGAGTAATAAGAAATTTATTGTCAATATTTTCAAATTTCATCATGGTATCAGAAGAGCCTTCCTCCCACGAGAACCCGATCACAACTCCACCATCTCGAACAGAGATCCCTCTTATTGCTCTCAATATCACTACCCAAACAAATGAAAAAATCACACCTTCAACCATCCCTCAATAGCATGCCCAGTTTGAAGCGCTTCTCATTGGGTATAATCTACTAAGTATGTTACCGGTGATAAACCATGTCCTAACTCCACTAATACCTCCACTTCAATCCTTCAAAGAACTCACCAGATAAGACAAGATAAGCTTATTCTCAGGGTCATTTTTGCTTCAATGACCACTATTATAACACGATTCATAACCTCCTATGAAGCATAGCAAAATTACACACCATGTATACGAGCAAATCCCGCACTTGTGCAATGCAGCTTAAAGAGGAACTCACCTTGATAAAGAAGGGAAATGAGATGGTTCAAGAATACTTGCACGCCATCAAATCTCTTATAGATGAAATTTGCCTCATTGTTCATCTTATCTCTAAAGATGATCTCACGCTTTACATCCTAAATGGATTGGAAACTAACTTCCGTGAAATTGCAGCCCCTATTCACACACGTGAATGCCCACTCGCATTCGAGGAATTACATGACCTTCTTATAGGTCACGATGCCAACTTGCGACGTCTTGAAGCCACATCTAAGTAGTTGGTCGCCTCTGCCAACTACTCCAATTGACAACCTGTTTCCAGCTCTTTTTTTGGAGGTCACAATTCTAAGGACTTCTCAAAGAAAAATGGTTTCGGTTGTAACAAAGGGTCTCAACAGAAAAAACTCTTCATTAGCCAAGTATTGAAATAATGGTAGCCCAACAGAAAAAAGAAAAAACAAGTCCACTGGACAACGCTGTTACATACCAAAATGCCAAATATGTGATCAATTAGGTCACATTGCCAAATACTATTCCTGAAAGTCAAGGTGTTGTCCCAAAAAGGGGGTGAATTGGATTATTAAATTTTTTTTTAATTTGTTTTAAGAATTCTTTAACCTTTAGCAACACTCAACAAAAATTTAGTTTGGTTAATTAATCCACAATCACATTTAATCTCAACACAAGTAAACAATAACCAAATAATCCAATCAAATACAATATACTCAATCAAGATATAAGATGTAGCACTTTTCAGCTTTAGCAAAAACTCAAGGTAGAGTTCGTTTGTAGCCCTGTGAATATGTGTTTGTTTCAAGCCCTATAATGAATGAAATTTGCTTGTCCTTTCTTAACTAATATTTTCGCAAATGATTAAACAACGTACTCCCTTTTGGGTTTCTGCAAAAGTTTAATCAAAAGTACTTTCTTAAGTTAAGAGTCTTCTTAATCTTGGTTTTTGATTTTTAGCAACCTGCACTTTGCATACACACCACATAATATATATATATATATATATATATATATATATATATATATATATATATATACAGAAAGTAAAGAGAAAGGTAAGAGTGAGACCGAGATTTTTATGAGGTTCAGCTTATCCCCAGCCTACGTCCTCACCTTAAGCCAATATCACCTAAGGTTTCCACTATTAGCACTCCTTTCTAGGCGGGGCAAACTTTACATATCCCTCCTTAAGGATAGAGCCCTCTCTACAAGTGATACCCCACGCTTGGTCCAATGATCCGAACAATCCTTAAATCGTCAACAACTACAAGAAAGATAATAGACAATCTGGTGTACAATGACACTCTCAAAAGAGCATATTAGTACAATTGAAAGCACTATATACTTCAATATAAAATATCAAAGGAAATATAATTGAAGCTCAAGAGAGATTTCACCAAATTTCTTCTCTAGATGAGAATCAGCGATTCAAAAGTTTAGAACTTAGAGAAGGATGATTCAGTACTTCAAAATTCTTCAGCAATTCAGATTTGCAAAAGTGAGTGAGAGAGATCTTTGAGAGAGCAAGAGAGCTTTCAGCTTTTGAGTAGATTTTTAATTACTTGGTATAGTTTGATTTGCTAAAACATGTATTTATAGGCTCATAAAATCATTTTTGTGTTGCCCAAGATTACTTGGAGCATTTCCCAAGTTTTGATGAAATTTAGGGCATAAGAAACTTAAGTTTGAATTTTAAAACATTTAAAAAATTGTAGTCGTTAATATTGTTCAATTGACTGAGCCATCGGGTTCAGGCTTCTCAAGTTCTTTAAAACAATAATAAAATTAACTAGAAATAGGGTCGGTCGACTGGGGTCACACAGTTTAGTCATCTGAGGTTATACTACCTCTTCAGGAATTCATCAAGAAATTCTTCAGTAGACTGAACTTAATCTTCAGCCGTCTAAGGATATACTTCAGCCTTCTGAGATTAAACTTCAGTCGTCTAGGTAGTTAAAAATCTGGTTTTTCAGTTTTGTTTTCAAAAAATCTTTGCTCACTTGCTTTGATTACTCATAAAAATTTTTTTCCCAGGGTTTTTAAAATAAAGTCTCTAAGTCCACAATAACCCCTAAAGAGCTTCAAAATATTTCCATGTGATATTTCAATATGAAGTACTTACATCATATGTCTTAAAGCCTTAAATACTCTAAACTTGAAGTCTTCCATGGTATTTTTGCTTTGAGTCCCCTTTGACTTGAGCTTAAGTCAGCTTTAGATTTCCACGTATTTTAATCATTTTGGTGTTGCTTGAGCTTCCTATGGATCACTTTGAACATGAACGTGACTTTTTAGTATTTAGCGATCTTTGAACTTTCATTGCTATTCTTTCTCTTGAACTTTGTCTTTAAGCATTCCTGAGACATCATCACTTTAATAACACATGTTAAATCAACCTTAAGTTGTTATCTTCAAAACGAGATTTGAAAGCCATGTTAGGCCAGCAGTATCCCCCTTTTTGATAATGACAAATAAGGAGCAAAGATGAGAGATCCTTGAAAAAGGCTCCCCGATACAATAAGCATGCCTTTTTAATAAATATGAAAAATAATGAGTTCAAGTATGAGAAAGTTCAAAAATAAGTTGTTGACTCTATGAGTCCAATTTGGTTTTGATAATGACAAATCACTTGGTATTTGATCTGTGCATTAAGATTGTGAACAGGAACTATATTAAGCATGCATGGAAGGATAACAAGTCATGGAAGCCATGAAGATTAAAGCATACATTTCTTGGCCCAATCCATGGAACTCAAAGAGTACAAGGATGAAGATGCAAGCAACAAGTTCAAGATTGCCATGGGAATGGGTACTTAGAGCTAATGTATTTACATTTCATTAAATTTAATTTGAGGCTCAACATATACCCTAGAATTACCTTAGGTCTCATGCATTCAATGAACATCATTAGGGGATATTTATGGACTTAGAAATACTTTTAAAACCCCATAAAATATTTTTTTATAAAAGAGCCAAGAAAGAAAGCAAAACAGATTTTTGAACTTGAAAGAAGAAATTTGGGAAATGGTCACTTCAGTAGCCTGAACTCAACCTCAGTCGCCTAAAGAATTTATTTAGAAGATCGAAGATTAAGTTCAGTAACCTGAAGAATTAAAGGTGAAACACAGAACCTGACCGAGACACCTTAGTAAACTGAACCCAACTTCAGTCGCTTGAACTCGTCACTTCAGTCACCTGACCCTTAACTTCAGTCGCCTGACCCTCTATCTAGGTTAATTTTTTTGAAACTCTAAAGAACTTTAGTCACCTGGGCTTTTAACCTTAGTCGCTTGAACTTGTGGGAAAACTTAAAAATATAATTTTTAATAAGAGAACTCACGAGATATTTTTTGATCCAACGGTTAGGATTGATTCTATGGGTAAGATACCTATATATTGAACATCTAAACCCTAGTACGTTAGTTAAGATCAATGAGAAGAGAAGGGAACATATTTTTGAAATAGAATTGAGAAACTTGAGCATGTAGCTATACGATTGCCTGCACTCTAACTTATACTCATCAAGCTTGGGCAAATCAACTCAGAAAATCAAAGGGAATTCAGTTACACATCTTGAGTTTATCTTGGTATTGAGGTTTAGTCAATCCATTTATTATTTTCAAGAGTTTCTCATCTCATTATTTGTTATTGAATATTATTATTATTAGAGAGATCGATCTTGATTTTTTCATATACATATAGAGAGTGTTTTTGACAAGCTCATTACTTGAAAAAGTTTTTCTTTGGGGATTGGTTAAACAGTTATCATTCAAGTGTGTCCTTAGTTAAAGACTTGATATTTTGGATACTTTAAAACCATTTGATTAAATATCCTTAGAAGCTCATAACTATATATATATATATATATATATATATATATATTGTATTGAGGGATATTTTTTGTGGAAAACTTTATATTCAGTGTTTTGATCTTTGGAATACATATTCTATATATATTAAGTTGCATATTTCAAAGACCATATTGTGGTTAAAAACTTGAGAGAAATATTGTTGTGACAAAGTTTGTTTCAAATCTTTACTATCTTCAAAGTTGTTTGTGTATTCAAAGATTTAACCTAAGTTCTCCAAAGCATTGACTTGTATAAATATTTTTAGGAGATTTGATGAAAGGGAAAGTTAGTTAATCATACTCTTCCATATAACGATTATATTGTTACAGTCATTCTGAGCTTCAAGTTTCATCATATGATTATGTAATAGGAATTTCAATTGTACTCACTAGCTTTGTTGGAAGCAACTTTGAGTGTTTTACATATTTGATTATACTCACGGGTCAGGTTGTGAACCGGGTGTGAGGAAAGAGTTGTATCTCTTGTAAGCAGCAAAGTAAGAGGAAGTTGTACCTCTTGTAAGCAGTGGATGTAAGGGAAGCTCCGTCCCAATTTAAGGAGCAGGGATTTAGTGTAATCCTTGAGTGGGTTGCTCAAGGCGAGAATGTAGGCTAGGTTGGCTGAACCTCGTAAAATCACGTTTGCCTTCTCTCTTCCCTTATCTTTTTAATTTCCGAAAAGCACTTCATTACTTACATTGCATGTATGTTTGTTGAATAATCTCACACGAACTTGATTAGTAATTGGTTAAATTTAGACATAGGGACTAAGTGGTGAATAAGTTTCAAAGAATTTTTAAAATACCCAATTTACCCCCCTCTTGATATTACACCTAAATCAACATAAGTCACAATCAAAAAATGCTTATATCAAAAAGTGCTCATATGCTTTTGTTAAGTTTTCATGTTTACTCTAGCTTTGACTCCCCCTTGCTATATTCCAAGTTTTTATATGCTTTACATATTCGCCATATTCTTACTTTTCATTCATGTTTGCTCTCAAAATTTCTCCCCCTTTGACATCATGTAAAAAGAATTTAGGAGCATAGACACAAAGTAATTTAGCACATTAAAAGCATAGTTATTCTATGAGCATAGTCATTTTAAAAAAAAGTCACAAGTAATAGAGGGTACAAGCCAAATTGGAAAAATAAAAAAAAATAAAAAAAACAACATAAGACATAACTAATACATAGAAAGTGCTTAATACAACCCAACATGACAAACATAAATCAATTGTCAATATCATCATCTTCCTCTTCAACTTCTTCTTCATCTCCTTCCTCTTCATAACATTCCTCTTTATCTTCTTCTTCATCTCCTTCCTCTGATTCTTCATCATCGCTCCAAGGAGCAGAACTAGTGTCCATAGGATAAATACCGTGGGATGAGCTAGCCTGATATTTTTCAATATGAGTGAGGTGTTGATCGAGTGAGGAACAAGTAGAGTGAAGTGAAGATACATCCTCCCGAAGGGATTGAAGTCCCGATATCATGTCTCTATTGAAGGTGGAGAATTCATGATGAAAGGGAACAAACCACAAAAGTGTATTAGCAGGAGGTCCTTGGTCTTGAACTGGAGGAGGAGGAGGTACTACTGTTGGTGCTCTTTGAGGTCTTCCTCCTTTCAAGAACCAACCCTGATCGTGCTTTTCATAGCCCATCTGCTTGAGGGTTGTGGAGGTGAAGAGATCATATCGGGTACGTTTCATGAACAACTCAAAAGGTATGGTTATATCAAGCTGAGCCAAGATAAGATTCAAAGCACCTCCATATGGAAGAGTCACTCTAGATGCTTCTAACTTTGCCCACATCCACTTCAAAAAGAGACTAGACAGATCAATTTTCTTTCCTTTAAGTAAACACCATAAAACAAAGCACTCAACATAGGAAAGATGATCGAAGGAGCCAGTCTTGGGTAAGATGTTATATGAAATGATTTTGTGAAGGATTTGGGCCTGAAGATTCAATTGTTTGTACAATGGTGGATGTCCAAAATATACGGGTTCATTTTCCATAACCAGAGGCAAAAATGCTTCATATGTGAAGTCTTGCTCTAAAATCCAGGATTGAGCAAAGGCGGGACATTCGAATTCTCCTGGGGTGATATGTAGAATGGGAGCTAAAATTTGAGGAGTTAGAATAATTTTCTTGCCTCTAACATCTGTAGTTAAAACACCGTCTCCATGAATCATGTTGGCATAAAAAATTTTGATAAGATTGGGAAACATGCCTTTGGCTTGGTAAACCACAATGTTCTTCCAACCTATATTCCTAAACATAGGTGGTATTTCAAGGAATTTTGTATCAAAGAAGGAGGTGTCGATCACTTTACCAAGGATAAGATCTGTAGAATGGAGAGTAGAACAATAACGAAGCTAGGATGGAGATGTGACTAGTCATCTCTCAATGTTGTTATCGTCTCTGCTAGTAGAAGTTCCTCAGTTTGCTATCATCTTAGTGCAAGGCATATTGAAGGTTAGAGAGTAAAAAAACACCAGCTGTGAAACCCTAGAATCCATAGGTAAGGAAGTATAATCGTGTTGGGAGGCTTGGACTCAATAGATATTTGGTAAGGATTAAAGGAAACAGAGAGTGGGTACCTCGGATGAGAGATGGAGCAATGTTCATAAGTCTGAAGTTAGAGTTTTTGCGTGTTAAATATATAGATCCTGCGACTTCAATAGACTGAAGATTAAGCTCATTCTTCTGAAGATTTTCATAATAGGAATCTGAACAGGCAGTAGCACCTCAGTCGACTAAGGTGTGCTAGCTCAGGTGCCTGAACCTTTTAATATACAATGTTTAGTCGCCTGAGCTTCCAGGCTCAGTCACTTGAAGTCCTTAACCTTCTAAATATTTTCTTTTCTCTTAACATGAAATCTTCCTTCTTTTGTTTTATCACATTATCAGGCTTCAATTGTCTTTTAAAATTTGCTTTTGAGACTTATGACTTCCTTGATCTTTGAAGATAAGCTTCCAACACTCCAAGTCTTATTGATGTTCGGCCAACAATGACATTTTGTATTTATTTTATTTACCCTATAAGCTCTTCATTTAGTTTTCTACATTTCAACGAGTTCAATGTTCTTTAAATTAAATTAAGTGGTTTCCTTATTAAAACATCCTAATATCTTTGGAGTCCATTTTATCTAGGTACCCATACTTTCTTGGGTCCGAATGGTTTCGCAAGCGATGTTTCTTTTATTCTCCAAAATTGTCTAGTTTTCACATCCTTTCTCTTTAAAGGACATTCAAACTTAATGTGTCCTTTGTTCTTACATAGAAAGCATGTGGTGTGAGTGTAAGCATTTAAGGAGGTGCTAGCATAATCTTTGGAGGCTTTTATAAAGTATCCCATGTAAAGATTCTTTTTCCTTTTATTTTCAACACTATTGAATCTTATGCCTTCTTTATTTAAGGAAATTCTTTGTGCGCCAATCATTTTTTCAAAGTTCTCCTTTCCTCTCATAAATTTGTAGATTATTTGATCTTCAATTTTTCTTTTAAGATCACCAATTTCTAAGTCTATTATATTTTTTCCCTTTTCTTGTAACTTTACTTGGTCTTGAGACATTTTGATGATTTTGTTCTCTAGTTCAGAAATATATTGATTTTTCTCATTATCCATGGAAATTTGGGATCTTATATCTTCTAATTCCTTCATCACTTTTTAATTCTTACTTTCTAATCTCTTAATTTTTAAATATTTTTCTCTTTCAACAAGTTTTTGAGATTCCAATTCTTTTATTACATTTTCATTCTTATTTTTCAATAATGTGTATCGTTTAGTCATTTTAATTAGGATCTTATGAACTTTGAATAGTTCACTTTGTAGTTCTTCATAAGATGGTATATTCTCATTGTTAGCTTTGGTGTATTCCCAAAGGGGGGGTAAATTGGAATTTCTAAAACTTATTCCTAGGTTAAACCAGATGTTAGTAGAATATCACAACCTAGGGCTTTCTATGTAATCCCAAATGTGCTGATAAATATAATATGTGGAAATTTAAATCATGCGCATTATTCACACCACAACATACACGTGCGATAAATGTAAAGTGCGGAAATATAAACAGACACACGATATGTTATCAGGGTTTGGCCAACTGTGTCTACGTCACCGCCTCTAGCTCGCAAGCCTGAGGATTCCACTAATGCTCACTTAGCGGGTGGAGTGGCACCTAATACAACCACGTCAATTAGCACAGGGATGACCTCAACCTTTACAAATTCTCCTTGCGGGGTGGAGAAGGCCCTAGGTCAAATTCATAGAGCTGACCCCAACGTGATCCTTCCGGACTAGATCAAACACCCTTAGGCCATGCTTGGAATACAACAGTATTTTTCTCAATAAGAATGGTACAGTGATTACGCTTTCATGTAAAGCAGATATGTACCCAATACGCGCAATCACATACACATCAACAATGTAGGTAAATGTAAGCTCAGTGATGTGTATTTTTGTGTAAGATACACTCAACAAGATATGATCGCTAATATGCTCAAGAGTGTTTTGAACAAGCGGTATCTTCGAAACAAGCTAAATGAAATCTCAATAGCAAATCGGGGTTTCAAAGATGTTAATCAAGTATTCAAACTAGTTCAAAAGATTTTCCTTCAATGTAATGAGCACAAGAGTAGTTTGAAAATATTTTAGCTTGTAGAAAAATATTTTGCACAACAAAATCAAAGCCCGACACTTGCAATAACAATGCATATATCCTAAGCTTGCTAGTTTATCCCAAGACAAGATTTATTATATTCAAATCTGTGAGATAAGCTTTGCTAACTCCCTGAAAATAAATAAATAAATCAAATAAGAATAATGGGAGTATTAGCAATATCTAATATACGCTAGCACAACCAATATGCTCTCACAATACTAAAATATATCAAGGGAATAGAGTTATGAGAGTATTTGGGTAAGAATAGGATTTTGAAATTGAGAGGATTTTTATTAATGATTTTCTACTAATCACACACTAATCCATACAAATGAACTCATATTTATAGGCTAGGGTAAAATTATAACCGTTTAGGACCCATAGGGAATTATTCGAAAAGTTCCAAAAAGATTAAGCCCATTTAACCCTTATTAACTCAATTTTAACTGAGTTAAATAATTTTTAACCCACCAAGGTTTGGGTGGCTAAACTGTGGTTCGGTCACCCAAACAAACTCATTTAAAAAGGCCTTTAAAAACAGTTCGGCAGCCCAAGTGAAGGTTCACTAGCCTGAACAAAATTCAAAAACATTCGTTCGTAGGTTCAGGTGCCCAGTGCTAAGTTTGGTTAATCGAACTGACCAATTCGGTCGCCCAAGGTCTGATTTGAATGCAAAGGTTCGGAAGCCCCAGTTGGTGAAAAGTAACCTCTTAAGGGTTCGAGTGCCCGAGGGCGATAGGGTTATTTTGGGTTCGGTCACCCCAAGCCTAGTCAAACTGTTGACTTTCTAGCAGTTCAAGCGCCCGAGGAGTTTTGAACTCCTAGGGTTTGGTCGCCCGACCTCTCCCAATTTTAGCAATTTTGCCCAATTTTACTTCACTTAATTCCCCAGATAATATATGTGATTATGGGGACAATGTGCACTAAGTGTTGGGACCTAGGGTCTTTCTAAGGTTTTACTGAGGCTGTTTGGAGATAGTCCCAAAAATCTAGCGTCGGTTAACCGAAGGATGCCCTAATGACATTTGGTACCCTAACATCAGTGTATGGTCATGTTGAGCTTACAGAAACCTACATGCATGACATGTAGAGATTATTACCGACCATATCCCTAGTTACTATTATAGACCCAAATATTACATTAATTGAATTTACAAAATGAAAGAGAATCCTCAGGGTCTTCAAGCTTTGCTTTCATGTGTCATCAATTGGTTTGCTTATATAAACATGCACACAAACTACATAGACATTAAACACTAGAGTATTTGTCATAATCAAAACAGAGCATGACCCATAGGGTCAACACTCATCATTGGATTCGTTAGATGAATCGTTACTATACTCATTAAATGATTTGGAAGAGGAGCTTTGTTCTTCATCATCGTCCCATGCCATAAAGCAAGCAACCTCTTGGTCACTTGATTCACTATCTGAGCTACTTGTACTAATATTATCAATGTAGTGGCTTTCATTGCCTTTTTCTTTTTCTTTTTGGAATCTTTCTTAAGTTATAGTCAATCTGATTTTATGTGTCCAATTTACTTACAATTATAGCATGTAGGAGGTTCTTTCTTTGTTTCTTTCTTATTAGTTTCTTCTTCATCTGATTTTGAGTTCCATATATTTTTTTTAAATTTATTCTTTCTTCTAAGTATTTTTGCAAGTTTCTTGGATATGAAGGCTATTTCATTTACATTCATCTCTTCTTTATCTTCATCACTAGAGGTTTTGTTTGAGGCTTTAAATGCAATGGATTCTTGGGCTTTATATTTTCCACTTCTTTTATTAATTGTCATCTCAAAAGTGAGAAGCGATCCAATCAATTCATCAAGGGATATACTTTTGAAATTTCTTCCTTCCGTAATTGCTATAGGTTTAGGTTCCTCCATTTTCCGGATCATTTCATAAGTTGAGTAATTTTTCCCTAAGTCATTAAGGGAGTATATTATGTGAGTGAACCTAGTATACATATTAGTGATGATTTCATCCGGGTTCATCTTGAAAGCCTCATACTCGCTTGTGAGCATGTCGATTCTACTATCTCTAACATCTATAGTTCCTTCATAGGTTACTTCAAGTTTATCCCAAATTTCCTTTGCTGTTTTACAGGCTATAACTCCATTGAATTCATTGATATCAAGTGCACGATATAGGGTGTTTATAGCACTAAAGTTGACTTTCAGCATTTTATGATCCATCTCGGTCATCTCTTTTTCTTCCTTAGGATCCTCTTTTCCGTCTACTAGTTTGTTAGGAATTAAGCCACCATTTGTGACAACCTTCCAAACTTTCCAATCCATAGTTTGAAGATAAATCCTCATTCATTGTTTCCAAAAGGTGTAATTAAGTCCACAAAAGATAGGTGGTCTAGTTGAGGATTGACCCTCTTCAAAGGGAGTTACTCCTACATGTGTCACGTAGAACTTTATATAACTACCTTTTAAGATTTGGTATAACACGGTTCTGATACCAATTGAAAGTCAAGGTGTAGTCCCAAGAGGGGGGTAAATTGGGTTATTGAAATTTTATTTTAATTCTTTTTAAGAATTCTTTAACCTTTAGCAACACTCAACAAAAACGTAGTTTGTTTAATTAATACACAATCACACTTAATCTCAACAAAAGTAAACAATAACCAAACAATCCAATCAAACACAATATACTCAATCAAGATATAAGATGTAGCACTTTTTAGCTTTAGCAAAAACTCAAGGTAGAGTTTGTTTGTAGCCCTGTGAATATGTGTTTGTTTCAAGCCCTGTAATGAATGAAATTTTCTTTTCCTCTCTCAACTAACATTTTCGCAATCGATTAAACAACGTACTCCCTTTTGGGTTTCCGCAAAAGTTTAATCAAACGTACTTTTCTAAGTTAAGAGTCTTTTTAATCTCAATTTTTGATTTTCAGCAACCTGCACTTTGTATACACACCACACAATATATATATGATGAAAGTAAAGAGAAGGGTAAGAGTGAGATCGAGATTTTTACAAGGTTTAACTTATTCCCAGCCTACGTCCTCACCTTAAGCCAATACCACCTAAGGTTTCCACTATAGAACTCCTTTCTAGGCAGAGCAAACCTTTACAAGTC
Organism: Malania oleifera; assembly: GCF_029873635.1. NCBI lineage: Eukaryota > Viridiplantae > Streptophyta > Magnoliopsida > Santalales > Ximeniaceae > Malania > Malania oleifera. The sequence goes on from NC_080419.1 coordinate 62,951,242, forward strand.
CCTCCTTAAGGGTAGAGCCCCCTCTCCAAGCGATACCCCATGCTTGGTCCAACGATCAAAACAATTCTTGAATCGTCAACAACTACAAGAAAGATAATAGACAATCTGGTGTACAATGACACTCTCAAAAGAGTAGATTAGTACAATTGAAAGCACTATTTACTTCAATATAAAATAGCAAAGGAAATACAATTGAAACTCAAGAGTGATTTCACCAAATTTATTCTCTAGATGAAAATCAGCGATTTAGAAGTTTAGAACTTAGAGAAGGATAATTCAGTACTTCAGAATTCTGCAGCAATTTAGATTTGCAAGAGTGAGCAAGAGAGAGTAAGAGAGATCTTTGAGAGAGCAAGAGAGCTTTCAGCTTTTGAGCAGATTTTTAATTACTTGGTATAGTTTGATTTGCTAAAACATGTATTTATAAGCTCATAAAAGTATTTTCGTGTTTCCCAAGATTACTTGGAGTATTTCCCAAGTTTTTAAAATTATAGCTGTTAACAGTGTTTAGTCGACTAAGCCATCGGGTTCAGTCTTTTGAAGTTCTTTAAAAAATTGAAAAAACTAACTAGAAACAGGGTTAGTCGATCAGGGTCACATAGGTCAGTCATATGAGGCTATACTGCCTTTTTAGAATTCATCAGGAAATTCTTTAGAAGACTGAACTTAATCTTCAGTCATCTGAGGAAATTTTTCACTCTTTTGAGATAAAACTTAGTCGTCTAGGTAGTTAAAAATCTGGTGTTTCAGTTTAGTTTTCAAAAACTCTTTGCTCTCTTACTTTGATTACTCATAAAACTTTTTTCGAGGTTTTTAAAATAAAGTCTCTAAGTCCACAATAACCCCTAAAGAGCTTCAAAATATTTCCATATGATATTTCAATGTGAAGTACTTACATCGTTTGTCTTAAAACCTTAAATACTCTAAGCTTGAAGTCTTCCATGGTATTTTTGCTTTGACTCCCCTTTGACTCGAGCTTTAGTCAGCCTTATATTTCCACATACTTTAATAATTTTGGTGTTGCTTGACCTTCCTATGGAATATGAATGTGGCTTTTCAGTCTTTAGTGATCTTTAAACTTTCATTGCTATTCTTTCTTTTGAACTTTGTCTTTAAGCATTCCTGAGACATCATCACTTTAACAACACATGTTAAATCAACCTTAATTTGCTATCATCAAAATGAGATTTGAAAGCCATGTTAGGCCAACAATTCCCGTGTGCAATACTCTGAAGCAACGACAAACTATACTTCAACATTACTAGACCAAGAAACAAAATGGCTTATTAACCCAGCAGCATCCCACAATATCACTGGTGATTTGTCTAATTTATCAATTCATTCAGAATATGATGGCACTGATGAGGTTGTAGTTGGTGATGGTTCAGGTTTGCATGTCAAACACATTGGTTCATTGTTTCTTCACTCACCCACACACACTTTTCATTTAAATGATACTCTTTGTGTTCCTAACATGTGAAAAAGTCTTATTTTCATCCATAATTTTACAACTCAAAACCATGTTTTTGTTGAATTTCATCCTTCTATTTTTCTTATTGGCGGTTCTACTCAAAGGCGCATGTGAAAATGGAGTTTACACCCTACCGGAGTCAATGGTGAAATCTTCTCCAAAAATGGTTGTAAATGGGCATTAACGGACGTCCGTTGATGGGTGGCACAAATGTCTTGGACACTTGTCTAATAAAATTATTCATAATCTTGTCAATTCTTTTTCTCTTCCAATAATAAAAGCAAAAGTTTCTCAACTTTGCACTTCTTGTTCCGTCAATAAAGCACATAAACAACCATTTCGGCGCGCTAATATTCAATGTCATGCACCACTTGACTTAATTTATACTGATGTTTGGGGCTCCTCCAATTTTTTTGGAATTGACAGATCTCACTATTATTTGATTTTGGTTGATCATTTCACAAAATATATTTGGTTCTATCCTATGGAAACAAAATCTAGTGTTAGCAAAATATTTCCTCAATTTAAACATCTCGTTGAAACCATACTTCAATCAAAAATCAATAGCATTTATTCAGATAATGGTGGTGAATTTGTCGCTTTAAAAGAATATTTTTCTATCCATGGAAGAAGCCATTATACCACTGCCCCTCATACACCACAACAAAATGGTGTTTCCAAGTGTCTTCACGGCCACTTAGTGGAAACGGGCCTCACACTATTACATAATGCTTCACTATACTTGAAATATTGGCCCCATGCTTTTTCCACTACTGCATACCTTATATATCATCAACCAACACCACTTCTAAACAATAAATCAACATTTGAAGCATTATTTAAACAAACGCCAAATTATCTTAAGTTAAAAAAAATTAGGTTATCTATGCTTTTCACTCACTCGACCTTATAATACCAACAAACTTCAGCCCAAAGCCATTCCCTATCTATCCGTGCACTATTCTTCGGACTAAAAAGCATACAAATGCATTTATCCTAAAACTAAAAGAGTCTATCACTCTCAGCATGTCCTCTTCGATGAAAACCAGAATGGGCCTTATGACAACTTAGAGTATTCGTCATCCTCAATAGTTGCTCCACTCATCAAGGTGTTGTCTCCACCGTAACCTCCACTAGTGACTATGGCTAGGGATAACACTTCCGCATCACCTCCAGGTAATGCCTCTGTTTTCTCTTCTTCTAATTCCTAAAATTTAGACTATGTTCCTTTTTGTCCTAATTTCTCTTCATCGCATGATAGTAAGGCATCCTCATTAAATTCACATGTGCTTCTAGTCACACACGACACAACTTTGCACCTAGATCCCATATCTATTCCATGCTACTTACCTACACAACAAATTACTCGAACCCACTCCATGACCACTCGGTCAATGAACAACATCCATAAACCCAAACAACTGAATTCAACAACCAAATATCCCATTCCAAATACCATTAAACTAATTTGTGTGGATCAAGCACTCTGTGAAACACACTAGAGAACAGTAATTTCAAAAGAACTCACTACTCTCATGCACCATGGTACATGGGAACTGGTTCCCCCACCAAATAACTGTAAACTAGTGGTTGAAAATGGGTATTCTTTACAAAACACAAAGCTGATGGGTCCATTGATCGTTTTAAAGTGAGTATTGTCGCTAAAGTTATAATCAATGTCCTGGGTTAGACTATAAGGAAACCTTTAGCTCTGTTGTGAAGCCTTCTACTATTAGAACTGTTTTGATAGTTGCTGTGATGCAGGGATGGCCTTCGAGGCAATTTGATGTCAACAATGCATTTTTTTGATGGCCTTATTTAACCTGAAAACATGATTAGGTTTCGGGGCTTCTTTGAATGTCAAAAATGCATTTTTGCATGGATAGTTGACTAAAACAATATATATGGTCCAACCCCCCGGATTCAAAGATGCCTCGAAACCTAATCATATTTGCAAGTTAAATAAGGCCATCTATGGCCTCAAATGGGCTCCTTGAGCCTAGTACTCAGCACTAAAAAGGTAATCATGAATCTTGGGTATCAAAATTCGAAAGCGGACTCCTCTTTTTTCATATATAACCACAATTCTATTTGTGCTATTTCTTGGTATATATGGATGAATTAGTTATCACTGGCAGTGACACGAAATTTGTGTCTTATATTATTGAACAACTTGGAGTTTGATTCTCTTTAAAGGATATAGGCCAACTTCATTAATCAAAAGCTAAAGCTTTGTAACAATTAATCAAATCACGAGTAAAAATTTTGTAACAATTAGGAAAATCATGAGTTAAAACTTTGTAACAGTTAGACCTTTTTTAACTTTCATTCCTAGAATAGATTTTGTATACTTGTATATATTTTCATATAAACATTTGTAATGAGTGTGAAATATTCTTTGATATCATTAACTGCGCTGATATTGTTAGTGTATAACCTTCTTCGTTTCAAATTTTATTCATTTTCATGGATGTTAATATGCATTATATATGAATGTTCTTTCTTGTTTTTGCTTTGATTTGTTATATTTCTTATATCATTTCATGTAATTGATCATGTTTCAGTGGTGTTATAATGTTTATCTTCCAATCCTATATAAGAAAGCACACCAAAATGCTAAAAAATTGCATGCATCTTCATTTTTATGTTTCAAGCGGTCGATCAACCTATACAGGTGATCTACCAGCTCCCTAGTATTTCAAAAAAGTAGCTATTAGGGCTATTAGACAATCAACTAGCTCTCTAGAAGTGGTCAAGCTCCATATCTAGAAAGCGCATTTTTTACACTTTTCTCTTAATTTTCTTCAGGACTTTTCAAGTTTTTGAGTCTCTACCCTCATTAAAGTGTAGTTGATCGAGTTTTCCTACAATTGAATGACGGTTTTCATAGTTTTCTCTATTAAAAAACCAAATCTTTCACTTCAAAAGCATATTTACTCAAACTTTCCAAAAAATCTTCAAGTTTTTGAGGATTTTTTTTTTCCAAAATTCCTTGGAGCCATATATATTCATGATGCAACTTTTGGATATTTTCCAAGTTTATAAATATAATTTCAAGGAAGGTTTGTGATTCTCTTACCAAAAATTCACGAAGTTTTTAATTTTCTACAATGAATTTTTTTTTTTTTTCAAAGCAATTGCCCATGAAGTGGCTTGAGCGTAGAAGAAAGGATTTTCAAGGAATGAATATTTTAGGATGCTAAGTCTTTCAAATCTTAAATTGAAGAAATTTGAAAACCTACCTTCCCCGTTCACAATGGCACTCTCTAATCAGAACTTTGGAAAGAAAAAAATTTCTTTTATTTACCTTTCTAAGAACAAAATAAAGTGGTGACTCTGTGTTTTAATAAAATAGGTAAATAAGATAACCAAGGAGAGTTATGTTACTTACTCTGGTTTATCACAAGTCGCCATATGTTCACAACCTAAAATAGTTCTTCAAAATCTGATGTCAACAATTGTCAAGGGACTACATGATGGAAGCACAGAGGAGTTAGGTGAGGGCCACAAGGATGAGATGGCCCTTCCACGCGACTATGCACTTTATGTGCACATGCTCACTAAGAGTAAGAATATATACCGATTCTTTAATTGTTTGAAAAAAAATATAATTTTGTAAATTAGAAAAGTGAAAAGAATTCACCTTGTATGTCTTTAAATTTCTTGAGTTGAGCCCTTTTTATTCCTTTTTCGAGCTTTGTGCAATCGGGAGGGTAGAGTTTGAGATTTACATTTAATGAAATATAATTTAATATAATAAATCCATTGAAACTTAATATTCAATGGAAGGCCACATGTGTGCTATTACGAAAAAAAAGTTAGTTTTAGATAAATTTTTTCTTACAAGGTTGAAATTTCTATCTCTTAAAATTTCTTAACGAGTGTGAATACCATTGAATTTGTCTCTAAACTTTTTTCATTACATCTTCACCTTTTCAGATTGATACATTCATTTCTTATGCTTCAAATATATTTTGTAGCATAGATACATTTTTTTTTTACCTGCCAATTCAAGACACAATTGATTTGATTGTTTCAATTTTTTAGAAAATTAGGAATTGTAGTTCAACCAAAAAAAGAGACAGGGAGAAATTGCAATTTTTGCAGTCTAAAATCAACAATTCCAAGTGAGAATTCAAAAAATTCATATTAAATCCCTTCCAAAGCCTAAGTTCAAGGGTCTACTCCTTTGTAGGCTTTGGTTGAATACTTGCATTTTTGTTGATTTGTTGTCGCTTGTATGAGGAAATTATTAATAAGCATTACAACAATAATAAAGAGTTGAGTTGAGAAGATATTGGTTAATTGAACAGTATCTTTAGGTAAGGAAGCATAATACAAAGTCAAAGGAATTAATTTAATAAGCATTATTGTCTTGACCCTAATTACCATAAATAATTAATTTTTTTGTTAAGAACAATGGATGAGAGGAGCAATGGATGGGAAATTAGGGGTGGCAAAACAGGTGGGCGGGTCGCTAGTGGGCTGAATCATAAACGATTTTGGTCATAAATGGGTCAATGTTAAATGAGTCACACACGTGGCAACTCAAATCTGTCCGTTTAATAAACGGTCGGGTCACAGGTAACCCGTTTAAAAAATATAATTTATTTATTTGAATTTTTTTTAAAACTTTCATATAAAATGACATTTAAAAAAAAAAAAAATACTGCATTTCATTTATTATGAGCAGAAGCAAAGCATGAGTCCAACGGATCTGACAGGAGCTCCTCCGGTAGCCTAGCAGGTCCTCTCCCGACCTCGCCATCGCCCTCAGCCTCAGCCTCAGCTCTATGGCTGAAGCTCCATGTTCCACAAGCTCACAGCTACTGAACCTCATCATCATTGTCATCTTCTTCTTCTTGTTGCTCTCATGCTTCCCTTGCCTCTCCTATTCATTTGTGCTTCTGTAGATCTATTACATTTATGGATTGACCCCCTAAACTGGAAGGTTTTGCCAATTTTTTGGCAACAATTGAAGAAGATTTGCCAATCAATCGTACATTATGCAGGGGTGACCGTGGCGTTCATCACAACGCCCGCCGTCGCCCGTCGGGAACCTTGTTCCGGCCGTCGAGTTTGCGCCTAATCGATCGCGGCTCTCGAATCTCAGCCACCATCCTCATCATCACAATCCCCCAGCAGCCCATCGTCACCGAATACGCAGCGTCGCGCACCACCTCCGCCGCTTTCGGCCTCCGATTCGTCCACCTCCCACCGGTGGACCCTCCTCCACCGGACCATTCCCAGTCCTCCGTCAGCTTCATCTCCATTCTCATAGAGAGACACAAACCCCACGTCAAGCGCGCCCTCGCAGACCTGGTTTACTTAGTGGGTTATGATGTATAATATAAAGGATCCAATAAAGCCGGTGACTCGCTTATTTATTAAATAGGTTGGCTTTTCTAAATCCGAACCAGTTTTAAACGGATAGATCACGGGTGACCCGACGGGGTACTGACCCATTTTGTGGGTCTTAGATGGGATAAATTATTAGGTTGATCTAGGGCACCATTTGCTCATAGAATAACCTAATAATATAGCCACAACCCATCTATTAATCATACAAGCTAGTAAATGATTAATTTTCCTTTAGAAAAGAAACCATGAAAAACCATTATACTTGTTTTGCATAAATATAATGTTAATCCAGTATCACACCTCATCACTACTCACTTCATCTATGGTATATATACTTGTTTTGGAATGACGACCAAGGTTCTGCGCATATAGCAAATATGAAAAATAAAGAAAATCAAAAGAGAGAAGAATAACAACGTAAATTCGTTGGTTAGAAATTTAAAATTTTATGAAAAGCTTACTACTTAATGTCTATTCAAAACAAATTTATAATTATGCAAAAATTAGAAAATTAACAAAAGAAGAAAGAGGGACTTTTTGCTTTTTTGGTTGGTATGACTGAATCTACAAAATAGACTGCCTACGTATCCTTAAAAAAGGATCAAGCCATTTGTAGTTCCTAAATAAAAATTTAATTTCAATTATAAAAATATTTTTTAAGTTATTTTATGAAAACTTTTGAATTTTAATGATTTGGTTTCTTTGGGAGGAAAACCATTTAACTGAACTTAAAAATACTGATTTTACCTTTAAAAAAAAAGACTTTTTAATCCATTCAATAAGCATATAATAAATGATTCATTAAAAAGTTAAATTTTCTAGAAATGATGTTTTAGTTTCTTTGAAAGGAAAACCATAAAACCTAACTCGAAGATGTGCGAATTTTTAGTAGGAGAACCACAAACCTACCTTAAAATATTGTTTGGGAACTTAGAGAACATCCAAAAGTTGTATCACGAATGTATGATTTCAAAAAGGTTTTGAAAACTTTGTAAAAGTTGGACTTTGAGAAACTTGAGTGAATTCCTTTTTGAAATGAAAAGTTTTTTTTTTTTTAATGGAAAACCACAAAATTCTCTATCCAAACAGTATGCAAATTTGACCACATGTACTCTATTACTTGTAGAGACCCAAAAATACTAAAAATTTTCAAATAAAATCTAGAAAAAGTGTAAAAAATAGCACTCTCAAATTTGGCGATCGACGACTTACGGAGAGCGGTCAACTGTCTAGTAGCCAACGACTACTTTTTCAAAAGGCAAGGGGACGGTTGATTGCCTGAATGGGTTAGTAATTGCCTGCAGACCAAGATTGTACACATAAGCATTGTTTTTTTTTTTTTTTTTTAAACGTGCTTTTTCTTATGAAATTGAAGTAAAAACATCCTAATGTCACTAACGTACAATTATTAACATGAAATGAGGACAAAAACATAACATATCTAATCATAAACATCAGAAGCATCCATACATTATACATTCAACAACTCATAAAAATGAATGAAAATTAAGAAAGGGAAGGATTGGGCATCGACATTGATGAAGAAGTTAACTCCATAGATCAAGTGGAGGACCCCTCTCTCAAATCAGTCTTAAATACCCCCAAGCAAATTGATAAGAAATTAATTTGCTTCTTTTTTTCCATCAAACAAGTCCCCAATCAAAATTAATTACCAATAACTATAGACCACTAACTAACAATGTTGATGCTTAACATGTGACATCATTGGGTCACATGGCAATGCCTAAATTCCCTAACCAATCATAGGTGGACAAGACAATATTTTTCAAATCTTGTTAGGGCTAGTCGATCACATAAAGGAGTCGGTCAACTACCTATTGGGGCACTAACTAACAGAAGTGGAGATAAAAAGGTCAATCAACTGTGTTGTTGGAATTGTTGTATTCCCAAAAGGGGGTGAATTGGATTTTTAAAACTTTTCTCTTAGGTTAAACCAGATATTAATAGTATTTCGGAACCTAAGGTCTTTCTAAAAGCATACTCAATTCACTAAGCAAATAACTGAGCAAAATTCAAAGATGTATGGCAGGCTCAATAATTAACGATTATACACAATAAAACATAAACATTCAAGTGCTGGAATTTAAACTGCAAAAATTAAAATTAGGCATAAGAAATGTTATCAGGGTTCGGCCAACAATTCCTACGTCTCCGCCTCAAACTCACAAGCAAGAGGATTCCACTATAGCTTGCTTAATGGGCGGAGCGGCATCTAATACAACACCTTACCAGGATAGTGCACCTAGTTCTCCTAAGCAAGTCTGAACCGGTCTGGTGCTCTCCTAATCGAGTGTGAGCAAGTCTAGGACTATTCACAGGGCTAATCTCCCTCTTCCGACAACCCGTCGGGAATACAACAGATAATCAAATTTTTTCATACAAACAAATATGCTTCTTACAATAAGCAAATATTTACCACAATAAGCATAATGTAATTAATGCACTCCCAAATGATAGGATATTAGGCTCAAGTCAGATTTCGTTAACCAATGTGTTAACTCTCAACAATATGTGTGTTATTATGTATATGTGAAAATGAGACCTTTGATTTCAAGATAATATACTTGCAATACGAATAGTTAAAGAGTCTCTACAACCGTAAGCAAATATCACAATAGTATTTTTCAAATATCAAGAACAATGGATATTAGGGTTTAAGCTTGCTAAAAAATATTTTTATCAAAACACAAAACAAGCTTATGAAACTTGTAATAAGGATGCAAGTTCTTAAGCCAATGAAGAGTTTTTCCCAATCCAATATTTATAGGTAAAATATAATAGAAAAAACTTTAAGCTACTCTCCAAAAATTAATACACAAACAAATGCAAGTGTGGGAGAGTTTAAGCTTGTAAGATGAACGTGAAGAAATGATCTCTCTAAAAAATAAGTAACTAGATGAGTATGAGAAAGAAATTTTGACAATATGTTTGTAAAAGGTGGGAGTATGAAAGATTTAGCACAACAAATTTTCAGAGAAAAATTTGCTAATATATATCCTAATATGTTGCTAATTAGGACAAATGAGGGAATATATATAGAGTTGGGAAAAAATATAATCGTTGAGGACATTAAGGGTATTTTGGAAATTAATTGAGTTTAATGAAAGTTGACCCTATTTTACTACGGTAAAAATTTTACCAACCTGAGAGGTTCGGTCGATAGTATTTAAGGTTTGGTCGACCATGTTACTAAGTTCGATCAAAGTGGCATTTTTGAACTAAGGTTTTGGTTGACCGTCCAAAGGCAATTTCGAACCCTTCGTAGGTTCGGTTGACCATGGTTGAGGTTCGGTTGACCGTTCATGAGGTTCGGTGAACCGTGACAAATTTAAACTATGAGTTCGGTCGACCAAGTAGTTGGGGGTCAAACGCGTGTCAGTTCGGTCGACCGTGGAGGACACGTTCATTTCAGAATGGTTGACCATGAAGTCAACATTTTGACTTCTTGGCCGATTTGGTCAACCGAGGCATTTACACTACCTAGGGTTTGGTCGATCGAAGGAAGGTCAAATTTTGACCCTATGTGTAAACAGTGTTTTGGTCGACCATGGTAATATTATACACAAGCGGCCAGTCGACCGAAGACAATTTAACATACTGTTAACATTACCGTGATACCAAGAGGGGGGGTAAATTGGTATTTTAAAATTAATGCCCTACGTTAGTATCCTAACAGCAGTATATTCACAACCCTAAGGTCAATCTAGTGCAAAAGTAAATCAATTATAATATGTACCAGAAATTAAATAACACAATTTAATTAACCAAGCATGCACCATAAAGTAGAAAAGAGAAATGACATGTAGAAATGTTATCGAGGTTCGACAAATTGCCTAGGTCCCCACCTTAGCTAACAAGCACAAGAATTACCACTATAATGCTCACTTAAATGGGTGGAGTAGCACCTAAACAAACTAGGTCAATTGGCACGGGGCTGACCTCAACCTTTACACAATCCTTACGGGGTTGGATTACCGCCCCCTCAGGCCACGTCTGGAAATACTATAGTATTCTTTCAATCAAATGGTACAGTGATTATGCTTTCATGTAAAGCAAATATGTACCCTATACGCGCAGTCAAATACACATCAATGATATAGATATAGTGTAAGCTCAGTGATGCAAATAGTTGTGCTATCAACACTCAATATGGTATAATCAGTGATATGCTCAAGAGTGTTCAAAACAAGTAGTATCTTGGAATCTAAGCAAAGCACAGTTCAGTAGCAAATCAATATTCCAAAGATATGAATCAGATAATCAAACTAGTTCAAGAAGATTTTCCTCAATGAAATAAGCATAATACTAGTTTGAAAATGTTTTGCTTGTTTGAAAAATCTTTGCACAATAAAAATCCAAGCTATTGGACACTTCAAATAATAATGCAAATATCCTAAGTTCACTTAGTTTATCCCAGCACAAGATTTATAATATCAAAATTTGTGGGATAAACTTCAGGTAAAATCCCAAAAAAAAAATATCACACTCAATCAATAAAATGGGAGTTTCTAGCAAGGTGTAGCAATCACAAGCACTCAAAATATGCTCTCACAAACTCAGAATATATCAATGAAATGAAGATTTGAGAGTGTTTGGACAAATAGTGTATTTTGAAAAGAGAGAATTTTGGCTAATGAAAATTGTTAATTCTTGTCTAATCTTTGCAAATGAGCCTATATTTATATGCAAGGGTAAAATTATAACTGTTTGGGACTTGTTGAGAATTATTAAAAAAGTTTCAAATAGTTAAAACACCATTAACCCAACTTAACCGGTTTTTACCGTAGTTAAATTAATTTAAACCCACCGAGGTTCGAGTGGTTGAACCATGGTTTGGTTGCCCGAATAGACACAGTAATAAAAGTCATTTAAATCAGTTTGGTCACCTGAATTCAAGTTCGGTTACCTAAATCAAAGTCGGTAGCATTGCTTTGTGACTTTGGGTGCCCGGTCATATATTCGGTGGCCTGAATTCAAGTGTTCGGTCACCCAAAGCTCAATTTGAACTAAATAGCTCGGTCACCTGAGTTGGTGGAATGTCCCTTTCGAAGGGTTCAGGTGCCCAAGGACAATGTGCATAAATATGTTCGGTTGCCCGAGAGCCTAATTGACTTCTGAACAGTTCGAGCACCCGAGGAGTTTTGAACTCTTAGGGTTCGGTCGCCCGAGCTCTCTCAATTTACCTAATATTGTTCAATTTAAGCTCATTTTCAAACACCCTTGTTATTTGTATGGTATGTGTGAGTGTTGGGACCTAAAGTCTTACTATGGCCTTACTAAGCTTACCATATATCCTATATGCATGATATGCAGGTAAGAAAATACAGACCATATCCTAGGTTACTATTACAGACCCATATTACAATAATTGAATTTGACAATACAAATTAAAATCTTAAGGGTCTTCTTATTACTTCAAGTGTCATTCCTTGATATGCTCATTTAAGCCTGCACAAATACTTGACAACCATCAAATACCTAAGTATTTATCATTATCAAAATCGGATGTGACCCTATAAGGTCAACATTTTCCCCCTTTTTGATGATAACAAATACATCATGCAAAAAATAAGTATAGACTTAGAAGGCTCCCCCTAACAATGTGCGTGATGTAAAACTTTAAATAATTTTTCATGAATAAGTTAACCCAATTTTTGCCCTCTCTAATCCATCTCCTCCTTTTTGCAACAGCAAAAAGGGTCATGAAAATTATAGCTTTAGGAAATGGGTAATAATCATTTGTATACAAGAGAAGTTTGAGAATTTTTAAAAATTTCGGCAGCATGTCGTTTGAAAATAAGACATTTCCCAAAAAGTTCTTATTTAAAAATGACCTATTTTGAGTTTATAAAACCTAACAGTTTATCCACAACTAGGCAACTCAAATAGTTCCAGTATGATCAAGATAGAAAACATAATCGTAATCATCATCATGCAGTAAGTATAAGAATTATGCACTGCAAAACATAATCAATATCACAAAGTCTAATCTAATAAAAGATATCAATAGTTATGTTAGATGTTAGACTTTTAAAATTTTTTTGAAAACTCCCCCTAAATTTATGCAAACAATGAAATATCTAGGAAGCATCTCTACTATGCATGAGACCTAATTCACGCCTAATTTGGGCAAACCTATCTTCTGGAAGTGGTTTAGTGAAAATGTCTGCCCACTGTTCATTAGTGCATACAAACTCAAGAACCACATCTCCTTTCTCCACATGATCACGAAGGAAGTGATGTATAATTTCAATGTGTTAAGTTCGTGAATATGAGATAGGATTTGTAGAGATGTTGATTGCACTAGTATTATCACATTTAATCGATATTGTGTCATAGTGCAACCCAAAGTCCATAAGTTGTTGTTTCATGTAAAGAGTTTGAGCACAACAACTTCCAGCCGCAATATATTTTGCTTTGGCTGTGGATAAGGCAACTGAGTTTTATTTCTTAGAGAACCAAGAAAAGAGAGATTGTCCTAAATAGTGACAAGTGCCGCTGGTACACTTTCTATCAACCTTACTACCGGCAAAGTCAACATCAGTATAACTCACAATCTCAAAGGTAGTATGCTTAGGGTATTGTAGTCCTAAATCTATAGTGCCAATTAGATACCTAAGGATTCATTTAACCGCTATTAGATGAGATTCCTTATGAGCAACCTGAAACCTAGCACTAGCACACATACACACACTAAACATAATATCAGGCCTACTAGCAGTGAGATATAGAAGACTCCCAATCATGCCACGATACAATTTCACATCAACAGGGATCCCTTGCTCATCTTTATCAAGTTTAATGGAAGAACTCATAGGAGTACCAACAATTTTACAATCTTCCATATTAAATTTCTTTAGCAAGTCCCTGACATATTTAGATTGGCATACAAAAGTTCCATATTCAGTTTGTTTAATTTGAAGCCCTAAGAAGAAACTAAGTTCATCCATCATGCTTATTTCAATTTCACTTTGCATGCATTTGACAAACTCATTACACAACTCGTCATTAGTTGCTCCAAAAATAATATTGTCAACATAAATTTGAACAGGGAGCATATCATCATTTTTGGATTTGATGAAGAGTGTAATGTCAATCTTGCCACAAGTAAACCCATTTTCTAGCAGAAAACCACTAAGCCTATCATACCAAGCTCCAGGAGCTTGTTTTAATCCATATAAGGCCTTAGACAACTAGAAAACATGATCTGGATATTTATGATTTTTAAAACCAGGTAATTGTTCTACATAAACTTCTTCATTAATATAGTCATTTAGAAAAGCGCTTTTAACATCCATTTGAAACAATTTAAAATTTTTAAAAGTGGTAAAAGCAAGTAGCATACGAATGACTTCTAACCTAGCAACAGGAGCATATGTTTCATCAAAGTCTATCCCCTCTTCTTGATTATAATCTTGGGCAACTAGTCTAGTTTTATTCCTAATTACTACCCCATTCTCATCTTTCTTATTTCTATATACCCATTTAGTTCCAATAACGGTATGATCATTAGGCCTAGGAACTAGGGTCCACACTCTGCTTCTTTCAAATTGGTTAAGTTCTTCTTGCATGGACATCACCCAAAACTCATCTTCTATAGCTTCTTTATTATTTTTAGGTTCTTCTTGGGACAAGAAAGCAGAATGACTCACTAGATTCTTCAAGGAGGATCTTGTGACTACACCATGGGATGGTTCACCTATAATTTGATCTATATGATGGTTCCTAATGAATTTCTAATCTCTAGGCAACTCCTGAGCTTCATTTTCATTATCATTATTTTCAGATGATTTATCATTTACTTCTGAATTTCTCTTGCATTGTTTTCAATAGATAATTTATGTAAGCATTTTCTAATATCAATATCATCTTCATCATCTTTCTTAGAAAATGAATTAGATTCATCAAACACAACAAGGATAGATTCAATGACAGTCAATGTTCTTTTATTGAAAACCCTATATGTTTTACTATTAAGAGCATAGCCTAGAAAAATACCTTCATTAGAATTAGAGTCAAATTTCCTTATATGTTTATCATTTCTAAGCACAAAGCATTTACAACCAAAAACATTAAAATAGGAAATATTAGGTTTATGGTTGTTCCACAATTCATAAGGGGTTTTGTCAAGTGATGGTCTAATCAACACCCTATTCATGACATAACAAGTAGTATTTATGGCCTCGACCCAAAAATATTTAGGTAAGTTATGTTCATTCAGCATAGTTCTACCCATTTCTTATAATGACCTATTCTTTCTTTCTACCACACCATTTTGTCGAGGGGTCCTAGGTGCAGAAAAGTTATGTGATATGTCTTCTAGGTCACAATAATTTTCTATGCCTTCATTTTTGAATTCCGTGCCTCTATCACTTCTTATATGAGTTATCTTATGGCCCTTTTCATTTTGAATTCTCCTACAAAGCTTTCTAAATTGTTCACATGATTCATTTTTATGTGAAATAAATAACACCCATGTGAACCTAGAAAAGTCATCAACAATGACAAAAGCATATGACTTACCACCAAGACTTTGCATAGAATTAGGACCAAACAAATCCAAATGAAGCATTTCAAGTGGTCTAGTAGTAGATATATTTTCTTAAAACTAGATTTTGTTTGCTTACCCATTTGACATGCATCACAAATTTTATCTTTTACAAATGACATTTTAGGCTAGCCTTTTACCAATTCTTTTTCTTACTAGTTTTGACAATAAGTCCATGCTAGCATGTCCTAGGAGCCTATGCCATAACCAACTAGTTTCATTTGTTGCAGAAAAACAAGTTACTTGTTGTGAAGCTAAGTTATCAAAAGTGATAGTGTACACATTTTCATGCCGATCTGCAGTAAAAAGAACTTTATGATCTGTTTTACATTCAACTATGCATTTATCATTTTCAAATGATACTTTATATTCTTTATCACACAATTGACTTATGCTCAACAAATTATGCTTTAGCCCATCAACTAATAAAACATCATCAATTACAAGGGAAGGATCGTTACCAACCTTACCAACACCGATGATGCGTCCCTTTGCGTTGTCGTCGAATGTCACATATCCTCCATCCTTAGGAATGATTGACGCGAATTTTTCCTTGTCGCAGGTCATGTGCCCTGAGCACCTGCTATCTAGGTACCACCTGTCCTTAGAGGAGGACGATCTCAAACATACCTGCAAAATAGGCTAAGTAACTGAAGCTAGTCCCCAGATTTTGTTGGGTCTATGGGGGTTAGTAGTTGGATCACCCTTAACTACTCATACTTTTCTAATTTTCATATGCTTATTCCTAAGTGGACAATCAAATTGAATATGCCCAATTTTTTTGCATTTAAAACATTTCATTCTACACTTAGGATCTTTAGGAGGGACTTGAGATTTCGATTCATGCACGAAATGTCCCAAGTAAAGATTAGGTCATCTAACATTCTCAATACCATTAAAACCTAGACCCTCTTTACTTATAGAATTTCTTTGGACACTAAGTAGTTTTTCGAAATTGCGTTTGCCCTTGGTGAATTTAAAAACAACTTTGGACCTATCCTCCAATTTCCTTTCAAGTTCAACAATAATCACATCTTTTTCTTTCAAAATAGAAGCATAAGAGGTTTTTGCAATACCAAACAATTTTGACCAATTTTCACATTTTTTATTCAAATCATCATTTTATTTGGTTATTTTACTCAACATTTTAGTTACACAAATATATTCACATTATAATTCTCTAAAAGTAGGCATGCAATCAGAATCACAATCATCAGATGAATAATATGAAGATAAAGAGCAGGAGGACAATACCTCATCAACATGTGCCATCAGGCACAAATTAGCAATCTCTGAATCGCTGCGGTCTGATTAAGAGTCACTGCTGCTTAATTTATCCCATGAAGTGTCTGCTTTCATGGTTTTCTTCTTTTTCTTAGCCTCTTTTTTCAGTAGTGGGCAGTCTGGCTTGGTGTGCCCAACTTTGTTGCAATTGTAACACGTGGGAGCATATGATTTTTATTTTCTTTTACTAGACTCTCCCTTCTCAAATGCAGACTCCCTATATCTTTTGTATGACTTTCTATTCTTCCTGAAGAATCTGCTAAATTTTTTAGTTAGCATGGTCATATCATCATCAGTGTTGGGTTCGCTGCATTCACTAGATGTGTTAGTGGAGGTTTTCAATGCAGTCACTTTCTTTGCCTTATTATGTTCATTGACTCTCTCATTTATAACTAATTCATAGGTGATCATGGAACCTATCAATTCATCAAGAGTCATGGTCTTAAGGTCTCTGCCCTCAGAAATGGTCGTAACCTTAGCTTCCCAAATATGAGGTAAGCCTCTAAGGATCTTCCTAATAATCTCATATGTAGGATAGGTTTTACCTAATGCATGCAGTGAGTTTATAATATGTGTGAATCTAGTGTACATGCTCTGAATGGACTCACCTACATTCATCCTAAAGGCCTCATATTCACTAGTCAACATATCTATCCTATTATCTTTCACATCCCTAGTACCCTCATATGTGACTTCTAACTTATCCCTGATTTCTTTTGCAGTAGAACATGCCATTATTCTATTAAATTCATTCACATCAAGACTACAATATAGAATGTTCATAGTAGTGGCATTCAAACTAACAGCTTTCATGTCATCATCATCATCATTATATTCTTCCTCAATTTTAGGAACTCTAGTTGCACACTCTGTTTTCATAGGAACATAATTTCCCTTAGAGATGATCCTCCACACCTTCCAATTAGTATTCTGAAGGTAGATGTGCATCCTCTGTTTCCAAAAAGTGTAATTAACACCACTGAAAATCAGAGGTCGTGTGGAAGATGATCCCTCAGGGAAAGAGGTCACGGAGCTATGAGCCATATAAGATCTTTTTCAAAATAACTATTAGTCTATGCTACGTGGCTCTGATACCAATTGTTAGTTTTACCATGATCCCAAGAGGGGGGTGAATTGGTATTTTTAAAATTAATGCCTTAGGTTAGGATCCTAACAGCAGTATATTCAAACCCCTAAGGTCAATCTTGTGCAAGTAAAGTAAATCAATTATAAAATGTACCAAAAATTAAATAACGCAATTTAATTAACTAAGCATGCACCAGAAAGCAGAAAAGAAAAGTGACACGCAGAAATGTTATCGAGGTTTGGCAAATTGCCTACGTCCCCGCCTCGGCTAACAAGCACAAGGATTACCACTATAATGCTCACTTTAATGGGTGGAGCAGCACCTAAACAAACCAGGTCAATTAGCACAGGGCTGACCTCAACCTTTACACAATCCTTACTAAGCTGGACTACCGTCCCCTCAGGCCACGCCTGGAAATATAACAGTATTCTCTCAAATAAATGGTACAGTGATTATGCTTTCATGTAAAACAGATATGTACCTAATACGCGTAGTCATATACATATCAATGATATAGATATAGTGTAAGCTCAGTGATGCAAATAGTTGTGCTATCAACACTCAATATGGTATAATCAATGATATGCTCAAGAGTGTTCAAAACAAGAAGTATCTTGGAATCTAAGCAAAGCATAGTTTATTAGCAAATCAATATTCCAAAGATATGAATCAAATAATCCAACTAGTTCAAGAATATTTTCCTCAATGAAATAAGCACAATACTAGTTTGAAAATGTTTTACTTGTTTGAAAAATCTTTGTGAAAAGCAAGGTGTAGTCCCAAGAGGGGGGTTGAATTGGATTCTAAAAATTTCTTTTAATTCCTTTTAAAATTCCTTAAACTTCTTTTATTTCTTTTAACCAATTCTTGACTTGTTTGTTTAATTTGTTAATCACTTAGTTTCCTTTATCCAATCAATAATACAATTAAACAACCAATCAATTAAGCACAATCTCCAATCCAAAACAATCAATTTATTTGCCAAGTATGAGTTAATTGAAGCACTATTAAATTAATGGAAGCTTGCACGATTCAGTATTCTTTGGAATATAAACACAATCCACTCAATATCAATCTTTAAAACATTCAATCACAATAAAGCTTTTGTCGTCAACCCTGGGTATAAAATTGAATTAGGCCCTGTATATATAAAATGAATTCTTTAATGCAATCCACAATTCAAATCTCAAACAATTCAATATTCACACTCTTCCCAATATTCAAAATCCAAATAAACTCTCAATTAATTTATCTTTGGGTGTTTAACCAAGTAACGTACTCCCATATGGTTTCCGCAAAGAATGGTTTAACCTACATACTCCCTTTCGGTTTCCGCAATCCCAAATCAAAATTGAACTTAATGTTTACTTGATTTCCAAATATACATATTTTATATGATTTTCAATTAAACCATCCACGCAATTTAAATGTACTGAAAATAAAGAGTAAGGGAAAGAGAGAGTGAGACAGAAATTTTTACGAGGTTCGGCTTATACCCAGCCTACGTCCTTGCCTTTGGAAAATCACCAAATGATTCACTAAACATGTTCCTTTAATGGGTGGAACATACCTTTACAACACTCCTTGGTTAATTCTAGAGCCCGCCTTCTCCAAACGATGTCTCCTCGTTCAGTCACTCCTTAATTAGGCTAGAGCCCGCCTCTCTAAGCAATATCCCCTTTCTTAGCCAACGATCCAAACAATCCTTGGAATTGTCAATTTAAAAGAAACACAAACAAAATATGTGTACAAAGAATATGCTCTCACAAAGAGCTGATTAGTACAACAATTACATCACAATACAATACTTCAATAAAATTCACAATATGAAATTCAAATTTGAAGCATTAGAGTTATATCACCGTATGATTCTTTCAATAGATGAAAGAAGTAGTAATTGAAGCACAATCTTAGTGAGAATCAGCAAGACTTTTAGCAACTTTGTGCAAGATTTGAGCAATAGAGCACTTTTAGAATTTCAGAATACTTGAGAGAGAGTTTTGAATGCTGAACTGATTTCTTGATTTCTCTTCTTGTGTTGGTGTTTAAATCAATGGAACTTGAGGGTATTTATAGATGTAGAAAGTGATTTAGCTTGTTCCCTAAGTTTACTTGGAGTAGGGTCCAAGTTATAAATTTTTTTGGGTTTCAAATAATTAATTTCAAAAATATGCTCGTTGGAAATTTTGAAATCAGCCGCGAGCCAGACGACTGTGTAGTCACTGGCAGTCGACTGTCTAAACATTACAACTATAAAATTCACAAACAGAGAGGTGGCAGTTGCCTGCCTCAGGTTGGCAGTCATTTGCCACCAAAATAACTCAATTTTAAAACACACAAAAGGGTGGCAGTCGACTGGCAGAACACACATAGATGACTCACTGGTCACTGGTAGTCGTCTATCAACAACTTGACAGTTGTCTGTCCAACTTCTATCCATTTAAATAAATCTTTTAAACTTGCCATTCGTCTGTCCATAGATAGACAGTTGTTTGTCCATCAGACTTTTCCTTCTTTTAAAAATTTTTTTATCTCTCTCATTTTTGCTTAATTAATCTTGGAATATAAACTTGTTTAACTTTGAAAAAACATGTTCCAAGACTTAAACTAAGGTCTCTAAGTCTTTCTTTACCTAATGAGCTTCAAAATGAAAAACATATTTGAACCATTCTTGAAGTACTTACAAAGACTTGTCCTAAAGACTCATTTGACTTTTCGTTGCTTTAAGTTCTCTTTGTCTTCTTTGCTGAGCTTCAATGATCCTGAATTATATGTGAGCTTTCAATTCATTATCTCTCTTGATCTTTCATCAAAAGTTTAGACTTTGAGCTTCATTGTTCTTTGAGCTTTCATCAGGTTCTCTTTAATACTCATGCTCTCATGATCTTCAAGTTTTATCTTTAAATCCATACTTCAAGCTTGATATAATCATTCTTATATGAAGTATAAGCTCTCATGAATTCTTTAACCTTGCATTCATTATTGAGTCCTGAAAATACATCACTTAAACAAAGCATGTTAAGTTCTACTTGTTTGTAAGCATCAAAATAGGATAAGCCTTGTAAGGCCACCACTTTGCACAATAAAAATCCAAGCTATTGGACACTTGCAATAATAATGCAAATATCCTAAGCTCACTTAGTTTATCCCAGCACAAGATTTATAATATCAAAATCTGTGGGATAAACTTAAGCTAAACTCCCCAAAAATAATATCACACTCAATCAATCAAATGGGAGTTTCTAGCAAGGTGTAGCATTCACAAGCACTCAAAATATGCTCTCACAAACTCTGAATATATCAATGTAGTGACGATTTGAGAGTATTTGGACAAATAGTGTATTTTGAAAAGAGAGAATTTTGGCTAATGAAAATTGCTAATTCTTGTCTAATCTTTGTAAATGAGCCTATATTTATAGGCAGGGGTAAAAGTATAACCGTTTGGGACTTCTTTGGAATTATTAAAAAAAATTTCAAATAGTTAAAACACCATAAACCCAACTTAACCAGTTTCTACTACAGTTAAATTAATTTTAACCTGCCGAGGTTCGAGTGGCTGAATGGCTAATGAAAATTTCTAATTCTTGTCTAATCTTTGCAAATGACCCTATATTTATAGGCAGGGGTAAAAGTATAACCGTTTGGGACTTATTTGGAATTATTTAAAAAATTTCATATAGTTAAAACACCACAAACCCAACTTAACCTGTTTCTACCACAGTCAAATTAATTTTAACCCACCAAGGTTCGGGTGGCTGAACCATGGTTCATTCGCCCGAACAGATACAGTAATAAAAGTCATTTAAATCAGTACCGTCGCTCGGATTCAAGTTCAGTTACCCGAATCAAAGTCATTAGCATTGCTTCGTGACTTTGGGTGCCCGGTCATATATTCGGTGGCCCAAACTTTAGTTTTCGGTCACTCGAGACTCAATTTGAACTAAATAGCTCGATCGCCCGAGTTGGTGCAATGTCCCTTTCGAAGGGTTCAGGTGCCCGAGGACAGTGTGCATAAATATGTTCGATCGCCCGAGAG
The DNA here is from genome assembly GCF_029873635.1 of Malania oleifera. NCBI lineage: Eukaryota > Viridiplantae > Streptophyta > Magnoliopsida > Santalales > Ximeniaceae > Malania > Malania oleifera. The sequence goes on from NC_080419.1 coordinate 62,973,050, forward strand.
CCTAAGTCAACTGTTGACTTCTCAACAGTTCAGGCGCCCAAGGAGTTTTGAACTCTTGGGTTCAGTCGCACGAGCTCTCTCAATTTACCTTATATTATTCAATTTAAGCTCACTTTTCAAACACCATTGTATTTTGTATGATATGTGTGAGTGTTGGGGCCTAAAGTCTTACTATGGTCTTACTAAGCTTACCATATATCCTATATGCATGATATGCAGGTAAGAAAATACAGACCATATCCTAGGTTACTATTACAGATCCATATTACAATAATTGAATTTGAAAATACAAATTAAAATCGTAAGGGTCTTCTTGTTGCTTCAAGTGTCATTCCTTGGTATGCTCACTTAAGCATGTACAAACATTTGACAACCATCAAATACCTAAGTATTTGTCATTATCAAAATCGGGTGTGACCTATAAGGTCAACACATACAATTTTGCCCTCAATTTGACCCTAAAAATCCAACGTTGGTCGACCGAAGTCTAGTTTGGTTCCCTACGGTTAGTCTATGGCCATATTGAGCTTTTATCCCTATCATGCATGCGATGCAAATATTATTGACAATAATTATTATAGACCCAAAAAATTATGAAACAAAAATGCATTTACAATTAAAAAAATGTCTTCTTCGTTAGCTCTTGACTCTTCATGGAATCAGAGTGGATTATGTGCTTTAAGTCCTTTCTGGCTTCCATTTCACTACATGTGTGTGTTCTAAATGATTAACCTATTCAAGTACTTAGGTACACACATTAATAACATGAAGTTTGTCATTATCAAAACCAGGGATCAGACTCAAAAAGTCAACAAACTCCCCCTTTTTTGATGATGACAAACTCATCAGAGTAAAATGGGGTTTAGCCTTAAAAGGTTCCCCCTAAGAATATGCATAGTTGAAAGATAAACAGTACAAGCATATTTAATAAAGAAGACATTATAAATTAATTACGCATTTAGTTTTAATCATTTAAGCACAGGCACACATGCATTTAGCTCAAAAGGACCTCTCCCCCTATTGGTCATCTAAGGATTTACCACTTTGCTCATAGACATTCTCCCCCTTTTGGCATCAGCAAAAGGGTTAGGCTAAGTTGAAAGAAGGTTGGTCATTTAAAAATTAAAAAAAAAAAAAAAAAAACTTAGCTAAAGAGAACTCCCCTTTTTTGAAAACATTTCCCCTTTTTAGCTTTTAAGCACAATAAAAATATACATCCCCTTTTTTCACGTTTAAGCTAAAAAAAAAATAAAAAATTCTCCCCCTATTTAAAAGAATTTGGGCATATAAAAAGGATTGTTTTGAAAAATATGGCAATTTGAGCACACAAAATAGTATAACTGGTCATATGAGATTAAAAACACACGATAAACTGGGCTAGACCAAAGATATAGACAAGCCATTTCAGTTCAAGCTTATCATAAGACCCATGAAAGATTTTGAGTTCAATGCACACGACATATGATAGCAAATAGTAGGTTTGAGAATAAGTTCAGTTTAACTAGTTCACATGCATTTTCGCATGAGCCACTAAACTAGTTATACAATATACATAAATAATAAGGCAAGAGAAAAAGAGTTTTAGTTTTGAAAATAATTCTTACCAAAAAAAAAAAGTTTCCCTTTTCATGTATAACCACTTAGTACAAGGGACAATGCTTGCAATATTATCAAATTAATCATTAAAGTTCAAGCAAGCTGAAATTTTTTTGGTTAAACATTTAAGTACAATTTCATAATATAACCAGAAAATGTAATTATATGAAACTTAAAGAATATAGCAATTTTAAATCAAGATCATATCGCAACATAGATGGCTATGGAAAAACAACATTTTTTAACATAAGATTTTCAATAAAATCAATTCATTTTATCACACGCCACAGCAAGTTCAGATTAGATCTAAGCTAAACAGGTTGGTGAGCATAATGAGATAGAAACTAAAGTTTTAGATGCTCCCCCTTTAGATTTGAATTCATGTTTATATACAGTGAACTACTTTTACTAAACAAAGATCAATTTCATTAAGACTACAAGCTAGTATAAGCGATCAATCTAAATCTTTTAAATCAACTACACTGAATATTTATCAATTACCTTTGTCACTTAATCAATATAGTTATCCCTATAGATTATAGATGCATTATAGAATGTATATTGAGGCATTGTAATAGTGCTCATAACCTGGATATGATGTTCCAGGATTTTTCTGAAGAGCCTCAATATTAAAAAAATACATAGATGCATGTTAAAATTTTATGCTCTTTCTATAGGGATAAGGCTTAGCTCCCTTAAATATTCTCGATGATTACGCAAGGATGAAAATTAATATTTAATTTGTTTTCACTCATCCTTTCAAAAATATTCTAACTTTAATTTTATCATAATCATCTTTAGAACATGATTTTATTTTGGGAAAATTTTACGAAATTTTGGCAGCATGTCGTCTGTAAATTGAACATTTTCCCATTTTTCAATGTACCAAAGACTTGATAGATTCACACAATCAATTTATAATTGAGATCAAGCATGTGAGAGCCTATATCCACTACCAGCACGCAATTCACATCACTGTATCCGCCATGCAGGAGGCATTTAATAGAGGCATGCATTTCAGTAGTCAAAAGCATTTGAACAGAAATAACTATCCATAAGACAATATAAGCATTAATAAAAAATTGGATAGTAAGAGTTTTATTGCAATGAACAAATGCTAACCATCCATCTTATGAATTTATTCAACTAACAATATGTGGATAGTATGCTATAGTGCTGATCTTATAAGGAATATAGACATGTAGTATGATTGTGGGAGCAACTGATAGAGTTTAAATTTTAAGAATAAGTGCTCACCCTAAGTTATGAACTAATGCTATCTTATGTCTTTATCTAATTTTCAAGAAATTTGCCAAGTGTTTTAAGATTTTCAAAGATTTAATCTTGGTGTTGATTGCATTAGGCTTATTGGACCAAAAAGTCACAGTGAATATTCGTTAAGATGATAAGCATATTTCTACCTCTTTTCTTATGAATCTCAAAACGTACAAGGCCCAAGTTTGAATGACTTTTAATTTTAACTGCTCGTGCATATGTTTCTTAGACATTTGAATTTTCATTAAATTGAAACCTAGTGCAATCCTTTTACCCATTCAACTTCATTATAGGGATATGAAGCTCTAAATGATTTGATTTAAAGTTTGAGAGCTTGAGAAGGGAATATGAATATTAAAGATTTAACTCACTATTGAGTTCAGAAGAGTATTTAGAAGTGAGCACAAGTGGACAATGTAAAAAATATTTTCATATGTCTAGGCTTGGGCAAAGAGCATATAGGAGAATAAGATTTTTGACCATAGCTTTTTGGAGATAGGGATGTATCCTTTAAAGATGATTATGATTTAGAGCAAGGATACAGACCGATGGATAGGTATAATCTTTACCAGATATGATCATGGTTTGGTAAAGAGTCCTATGGATGGGATGGTGAACCAAAATAGAGGATTTTTATATTTTAAGCTCAAGGAATGTTTTGATTTACTTAGCTGAGGAGCTTGATTCCCTTAGTGGATGCCTCTAATTTTGATTACGAGGAATGTCTTGTTAATTAGCACTAGTAGAATAGGCATTTATGATTATTAGTGCTTAAGCCTAGAGTAATGACTGCTACTTGTTCAAGGCTTTTAAGTTCAAGGATGGGTTTAGGATTAAATGATATATAGTGTGAGATGGATCCCCTAAACCACAAGCTTGAGCTATGGACAATGTATGCTTAATCTTAAGATTTTCATATTTATGTGTGAGTTAAGCAATAAAAATTATTTACCTAGCAAAGATGCCTAGTCCATTTGGAAGAGATTTAGATTCTTCATATAAAAAAAATAGTATATAGTGAATGCAAATACTAAGTTTTTACATTTTAAGTTGAACCACTTCCTAAGCCTTCGGTCATTACTACCCCTTATAGCTAATCCTATGCTCTAAGGAAGAATAATTATTTAATTTCTATTGGAACCCTTCCTTCCTATTGTCCAATGGGATTAACCTTCATAATTACCCACATCATTTCCCTATCTAAGCCTCTGGCACTTCTTGATGGACAAGTGAGCCAAATGTGCCATTTCATTTTTCTACATAAGCAAATTTTGTATATCTTTGAGGGATCATACTTATTTGTTCTATTTTTGCTGGATGAGGCATTTTTATGACAGTGGGACTTATAATATGAACCCTTTTTGAAATATTTATTTCTTTTGACTCCAAAGGTTTAATTGAACTAATCTTCTCACTTGCAACCTTGGATGTTGATTCAAAATTATTTTCCATTTTTCTTTCTAAACAAGTGATTTTTAGGACCTTCCTAATTTTTCTCTTTTCTAGGATGACATGGTACTCTTTTTAATCCCCTAATTGTTTAGCTAACCTTTTGTTTTCCTTTTTCAAGAGTGTCTTCTGTTTAGACACCCTAACTGGAAATTTGTACATTTTAAATAAGGTCTTTTCTAGTTCTACGGAGGAAGGCATGCTTTCAACAGAAAATTCAATACATGATTCATCATAAGATATATCATAATTATTACATGAATCATTGCATGCTTTGTAAATAGGATTATCACAAGGAATATCAGATGATTCATCATATGACACAACACAACATTCAGCATAAGAATCATCACATGCATCATTACATGAATTAGTAAATGAGGTAGAGTAAGAGTCATATACCTCTTGATCTGTTAATGCTATCGAAGTGGTGGTATCCTTCTCTTAGGACTCTCCATATTTCTTTTTAAGCTCTTCCCATATATCTTTCGCCCTTTTACATGCCATGATTTCATGAAAAATATTAGTACTTAAAGCACAACATAACATATCCATGGCATTTGAATTCGTATGTAGTAAATTAACATCATTTTCAACTATTTGCATACAAATTCCCTTATCAATCACCTACAAGGCCCTCCAACTCACATATTTTATAAAAATGTTCATTGTAATTTTCGAGTGGGTGTAGTTAACACCACAAAATAATGGAGGGCAAGTAGGTGATTGTCCCTCCCCGAATGGGGATACACCAAATTGAGTCATTGCAATATTTTGTAAAAACGTTTAAGTCTAGTGCAATGAGGCTCTGATACCAATTGTCGAAATTGGTGTATTCCCAAAAGGGTGGGTGAATTGGATTTTTAAAACTTTTCTCCTAGGTCAAAGTAGATATTAGTAGTATTTCGCAACCTAGGGTCTTTTTAAAAGCAGACTCAATTCACCAAGAAAATAACTGAGCAAAATTCAAAGCATGTATGGCAGGCTTAGTAATTCACGATCATACATAATAAAACATAAACATTTGAGTGTTGGAATTTAAACTGTGAAAATTAAAATCAGGCACAAGAAATATTATCGGGGTTCGGCCAACAATTCCTTCGTCTCTACTACAAGCTCACAAGCAAGAGGATTCCACTATAACTCGCTTAACGGGTGGAGCGACACCTAAGACAACACCTTACTAGGATGGTGCACCTAGTTCTCCTAACCAAGTTTGAACCAGTCCGGTGCTCTCCTAACCGGGTCTGAGCAAGTTTGGGACTATTCACAGGGCTAATCTCCCTCTTTTGATAACCCGTTGAGGATACAACAGATAATCAAATTTTTTCGTACAAACAAATATGCTTCTTACAATAAGCAAATATTTACGACAATACGCATAATGTAATTAATGCACTCACAAATGATAGAATATTAAGTTCAATTTAGATTTCGTTAACTAATGTGTTAACTCTCAATAATATGTGTGTTATTATGTATATGTGAAAATGAGACCTTTGATTTCAAGATAATATACTTGCAATATGAATAGTTAAAGAGTCTCTACAACCCTAAGCAAATATCACAATAGTATTTTTCAAATATCAAGCACAATGGATATTAGGGTTTAATCTTGCTAAAAATATTTTTATCAAAACACAAAACAAGCTTATGAAACTTGCAATAAGGATGCAAGTTCTTAAGCCAATGAAGAGTTTTTCTCAATCCAATATTTATAAGTAAAATATAATGGAAAAAATTTTAAGCTGCTCTTCAAAAATTAATACACAAACAAATTCAAGTGTGGAAGAGTTTAAGCTTGTAAGACGAATGTGAAGAAATGATCTCTCTCAAAAATAAGTAACTAGATGAGTTTGAGAAAGAGATTTTGGCAATATGTTTGTAAAAGATGGGAGTATGAAAGATTTAGAACAACAAATTTTCAGAGAAAAATTTTTCTAATCTATATCCTAATCTATTGCTAATTAGGACAAATGAGGGAATATATATAAAGTTAGGAAAAAATATAACCGTTGGGGACATCAGGGGTATTTTGAAAATTGTTTAATTGAGTTTAATGAAAGTTAACCATGTTTTACTGTGGTAAAAATTTTACCAACCCAAGAAGTTTGGTTGACCGTATTTAAGGTTTGGTCGACCATATCACTAAGTTCGGTCGACCGTGGCATTTTTGAACTAAGGTTTTGGTTGACCGTCCAAAGGTGATTTCTAACCCTTCGTAGGTTCGGTCGACCATGACCGAGGTTCGGTTGACTGTTCATGAGGTTTGATCGACCGTGGCCAATTTGAATTATGAGTTCAGTCGACCAAGTAGTTAAGGGTCAGACACGTGTCAATTCGGTGGACTATGGAGGACATGTTTATTTTAGAATGGTCGACTATGAAGTCAACATTTTTACATCTTGGCTGGTTCGGTCGACCGAGGCATTTACACTACCTAGGGTTCAGTTGATCGAAGGAAGGTCAAAGTTGACTCTGTGTGTAAATAGTGTTTTGGTCAACCATGGTAATATTATACACCAGCTGTCGGTCGATCGAAGACAATTTAACTTTCAATTTTGCCTTTAATTTGACCTTAAAAATCCAACGTCGATCGAGCGAAGTCTGGTTTTGTTTCCTACAGTCAGTCTATGGCCATATTGAGCTTTTATCCCTATCATGCATGCGATGCAAATATTATAGACCATAATTATTACAGACCCAACAAATTATGAAACAAAAATGCATTTACAATTAAATCAAATGTCTTCTTCTTTTGCTCTTGACTCTTCATGGAATCAGCCTAGATTATGTGCTTTAAGACCTTTCTGGCTTCCATTTCACTTACATGTGTGTGCTCTGAATGATTAACCTGTTCAAGTACTTAGGTACACACGTTAGTAACCTGCAGTTTGTCATTATCAAAACCAGGGATTAGACTCAAGAAGTCAACATGTCTAGTGTAAAATATTTTGATTTCTCTTTAAGTTTCTTTTATTTTTTATATTTTCATTTAAGTTAGGATTTTTTTGGTCAAAAATGACTATTGACAATGAATAACTAGAAGGGAAAAAGAATATTCAAGATGGAGGAAAATATTTCACAACCAATGGACGAAAGAATTGAAGAAACAATGGTGGGTTGTGAATAAACAAGTGGACTAGGACCCACTCCCATATGATTAGTACTTGGACACCAACTGTAAAGACCCGAAGAAATAAGTAAATAAATGAAAGGAGAGGAAAGGATTTTTCAAAAGGGACTCGGCAAGGTCTCGTCGACGAACGCAGAGCACTCGGTTACGAGCAACCTTCTTAGGCTCTTCGACGTGGACTCAAGTCTCATTGACGAGAACTTACCAAGAGGGGTTTAGCAGCCTGAAGTTCATCGATGAGGGTTACGAGGTCGTTGACGAACTCTCTTCATGGAATCGTCGACGAGGTGACATGTCTCGTCGATGAATCAGCACTACATAAATATACCAAACTTGGGTTTTTCAGCGAAAATTTTTGCGTGAAACCCTCTCTCTCTCTAAACCTCGTCTATCCCTCTTTCTCTCTAGATTTCCAGCTTCTTCCTTCTATGGTTTGACGATTGAAGTCACCACACTACTCCTAGGAAGATTCTCAACAAAGTCTGCTAGAGTAGTTTGTTGGTTAGGCCAACTTGGGCACCATCCCAAAATCTGGGTAAGTTAGTTATTTTGAGTTTTATAAGGTATTTGGTATTTATGGACTGAGGAAAGTGTAGTAGATGGAATAATACTAAAGCTTTGTTAGGGAAAATCTAAATTTCAGGGTGTTGAGTTGGAAACACCATGGGTGTAAATTTGGTTTAATTGTGAGCTCTCAATAAGCTAGGCGAGGGGATAAATTAAGTCAAAATTTTTCATGAAGTAATTTATTGTCATACAACATTTATTTTCAAAAAAATACGTATGTTGTAGAATTATGTTTGGGAATACTGTTGTTGAACAGGGAAGTGGTTTTAACACATTTTATAAGAAAGTATGATTTCAGAACAAATTATGAGTTTAGTAGGCTACTTACATTTGTGTGGCATGAGTATAATATTTTCATGAAAATTATGTTATATTAAATATTATTATGTTTTCCAGAATAAGCATGTTATGACAATTTTTGGAAAACCCTAAAAATAGTATAGAAATTACGGTTTTAAAACATTATATTAACAGTGCAGAAAGGCTATGTTTAGTATGTTATGTTATGTTTTAGGATGGCATAAATGTCGTGATTTTTATGTTATGAATTATGCCGGTGTAAATGCTGTGATTTTTACGTTATGAATTATGCTGGCATAAATGACGTGATTTTTTACATTATGAATTATGCCGACGTAAATGCCATGATTTTTACATTATGATTTATGTCGGCGTAGACGCCATGATTATGTATATTATGTCAGAATTATGAAAATATAATTATGTCAATTATTACTCTGAAATATGAAACAGTTATGTTTAATATTATGAAATGTATTATATGTTATCAGAAACTAGATGGCATAGTTTAGGTTTACGAAGCACGGTACCATAGCTATATGTTCATAATTATGTTTATGTTAGTGCTACCACACATCTTACGTAGAGTGTGGGAATTGGCTGTCGATGTGGCTTTATGGGAGTGTCGTAGTTCCCCTGGTAGTTCAGTAGAGGTGGAACAGGCCCATCGTACTTACACACCTATGTTTGACTTAGCATGGTCGGCCAGCCATTGCTAGGTCCTGCCTATGGGCCGCACAACCTTGTCATGTGGGGGGAGGGGTAAGACATGACAAAAACTAGCTATCTATCCTGAGTAATATTTCAGTATGGTAAAGCCCTATAAGATGATTTTCCTGTACAAAAATTTAGCATGTTAACCTATGTTATGACAAATCATGTTTTATTCAGATATGATACAAATTGTTTTTACCAAATATGAACTCTGTACTATTTATATGTATAATACTAAAATACTCATATTGACATACACTAATATTAGTTTATCTCCCTCACTAAGAGGTGTCTCACCCCAGCTATACAAACATTTTAGGAAATCCAAGTAGAAGGGTGGGTAAAGCTCTGCAGTGGTAGGAGTTGACCAAACTACCCTATCACAAGGGTAAATAGGTGAGATAGGGTTAGATGGGTTTTTTGTGATTATAACCCTAGGATACTTTTTGGGGTTTTTTTTTTTTTGGTGACTGTATATATATATGATAGATTCAGTAGAACTCTAGTATGGTTTCTGGTGTTGCATGGTATGTATGTAATTCTATGTTTTGCGCTGCTTAGGTATCAGAGTTGTATGACAGTTATATCCCTAGTACTCATGGGTTTAGGTTGATCATGATTATGACAGTTTAACAGGATGTTAGAATTATTAATACTGTTATTACATGGAAAAATAAATAATATGGTAAAATAGGTAGGTCGTTACAATTTGGTATTAGAGCCTAGGTTACTAGGTTCTGTAAACTCTAGAGTGCAGTAGAAATAATACCAAAGTATAGGAAAAGGATTTGAGGTTTTGTTTTGTAATCTGGAGGCAGGACTTTTGTGGTGGTTTCTATGTCTTTCTTGGGGTGACAATTTCAGGAAAGCCATAGTAAACTATTGTCGGGTTGTATTTTTAAAGTGTGGGACTGAATCTTGAATTAGGATAAGGATGTCAAGATAGAAGGGATTATATGAGATTTTGGTTAGATACGTAAATTAAAAGGGTAGGGTCCCCAAGTCATGTTTATTATCTTTTCAAGATGGACCCTGGTGGTGGCAGTGCTCATGCGAGCGGTAGTGAGGGTGCAAGGTCATCAGGTATAGGCGGTGTTGATTTAGATATAGTATTACGTAGTGTGGCTCAACAAGTCATGGCTAAGATCGCACGGAGCTCTAGAGAGCAGGGAGGCCCGTCTGCAGGCCACCGGTGCACAATAGAGAAATTCACTAAGATGAATCCTCTGGCATTTGTAGGAGGAGCTAATCCTGCAGTCTCCGAAAACTAGATGCAAGAAATAGAGAAAGTATTGGCGGCACTATAGTACACTGAAGAGTAGAAGGTCTTATTTGCCACCTATAAACTGATAGGAGAGGCTGAAAGATGGTAGACTACAATAAAATTATTGGAGGAACAGAGGGCGGTGCCTATAGTTATGACTTGGTGTCAGTTTAGAAAGTTGTCCTTCGACAGATATTTCTCAACCACTACTAGAGAAGTTAAAGGGAAGGAATTACTAAATCTAAAGTAGGGACAACAAACAGTCCAGCAGTACACAGTGAGGTTTATAGAGTTATCCCGCTTTGCCCCATATATCATTCCCAATGAGGCAAAGAAGGCTAGACAGTTTGAAAGAGGTTTGAGGAAAAAATTTATAAGCAGGTAGCAGTGTTGAAATTTTAGGACTTTGCTGAGTTGGTAGACAAAGCAACTGTGGCAAAGGCCAGTGAGCGGATAGGGATAAAGGAGTAGGGACAGAAAAAGAGGTCCATGCCTTCAAGTTTACAGGCAGGCTTTAGTCGAAGCTAGTAGAGGAGAGGCATTTATAGTAGGGGACAAAGAGAGGAGATGAGAGGTCGTGAGATTCAAGGTATGCAGATCTACCCAATTTGTCAGACGTCTGAAAAGAGACACTTGGGAGAGTGTCGAGAAGGGAGAGGTGTCTACTATTGTTGAGGAGTACCGGGACATTTAGTACAAGATTACTCTTCACCACCTGGTACCACACTTGCTCCCACACCACATCGAGGAGGTTATCAAGTGCCTTATGGTGGTCAGTAGAGGAATGTTGCTCCAGTGAGGGTTTATGCTTTGATGTTGGGAGACACGGAGGCCGCAAGTGATGTCATGACAGGTACGCTTAGTGCTTTATCATATCAAGCTATTATTTTATTTGATACAGGTGCCACACACTCCTTTGTGTCAACGGGATACGTTAGATGGTCTGGTGTTGAGACACAGATATTAGATGTTGAATTGTCAGTAGCCATACCGATAGGGTTAGTAGTTAGGTGTTGTAAGGTGCTCAGGGGCTATCCAGTAGAAATTCAAGAGAGAGTATTACCAGCTGGTCTAGTTATACTAGATATGCATGAATTCAATGTAATACTGGGCATGGACTGGCTGGCTACTAACCATGCTAGTATTGACTTCCATCTGAAAGAGGTAATTTTCAGACCACCGGGAAAATAAGAATTTAGATTTGTGGGATCACGGGTGCATTCCCCACCTTAGATAGTGTCAGCTATACAAGCAAAAAGACTACTTCTAGACGGATGTTAGGGGTTTATGGCCTATGTAAAGGAGGTGTGAGATGAATTGAAGCTTATCAGTACACCAATGGTAAAGGAGTTTCCAGATGTTTTTCTACGAGAATTACCCGAGTTGCCTCCCAACCGTGAGATAGATTTTACTATCAACTTACTTCTAGGGACAACACCGATCTCTAAAGCTCCTTACCGAATAGCTCCTGTAGAATTAGGAAAATTAAAGGATCAGTTGCAGGATTTATTGAATAAAGGAGTTATCATACCTAGTGTATCACCATAGGGAGCTCCAATTTTATTTGTGAAAAAGAAAGACGGGACTATAAGGATGTGTATAGATTACAGAGAAATAAACAAGGTAACAATTAAGAACAGGTATCCTCTAGGTATAGATGACTTATTTGATCAGCTTTAGGGTACACAAGTCTATTCCAAGATCGACCTCAAGTTAGGTTATTACCAGGTGAAAGTTAGATTAGAAGATGTTTCGAAGACAGTTTTCAGGAACAGGTATGGGCATTATGAATTTCTAGTTATGTCATTTGATGAAGAGAATCTTTCGCTAGTATTTATACCAGTTCGTTGTGGTTTTCATTGATGATATACTGGTTTACTCAAGGAGTTTGAAGGAGCATGAGACACACTTAAGGTTGGTACTTAATATGCACGAGGAAAAGAAATTGTATGCCAAGTTTAGCAAATGTGAGTTCTGTTTAGAAAAAGTTGCAATTCTGGGGCATGTTATATCAGGAGATGGAATCTCAGTAGATCCTAGTAAGATAGAGGCAGTGGTGAATTGGGTCAAGCCGAGGAACGTTTAGGAAATCAGGAGTTTCTTGGGACTGACGAGATATTATTGTTAGTTTGTAGAAGGATTCTCAACTTTATCAGGGTCTCTATCACAACTAACCCAAAAGAATGTCAAGTTTGAATGGGATGATAGTTGTGACCAGAGCTTCCAAAAATTGAAACAGAGGCTCGTCACAAAACCAATATTGACCATTTCATCAGGAAGTGATGGTTATGTGATCTACTATGATGCATCTTTGAGGGGGCTTAGATTTGTATTAACGCAGTAGGGCAGAGTAGTAGCATATGCCTCTAAACAATTCAAAGAATATGAAAAGAATTATCCCGCTCATGATCTAGAATTGGCTACAGTGGTTCATGCACTGAAATTTTGGAGGCATTATCTGTACGGAGAAAGATGTTAAATATTTTTTAGATCATAAAGTTTAAAGTACTTCTTCACGCAGAAGAAGTTGAATATGCGGCAGAGAAGATGGATAGAGGTCATCAGGGATTAAGACTGCACCATCAGTTACCATCCAGGTAAAGCAAATGTGGTGGCTGATGCTCTGAGCCGAAAATTAGAGGAAACAATACAATTAGCAGCAATAATTCAGCACCCGATCCTAATGGACTTGGAGAGGCTTGGTGTGGAATTAGTAGAGAATGATCATCAGGTATTGCCAACCTAGTGGTGCAGCCTACTCTACAGGAAAGGATTAAAGTTGCTCAAAAAGATGATGCAGAATTAAAAGAGCTGATAGCTAAAGTGCAGGACTGGCAGAGAGAGGAGTCCAGTATTTTTGAAGACAAAGCTCTGAGGTTCCGTACCAAGCTGTGCATGCCTACAGATGTGGATATTAGAAGGACGATCCTTAAAGAGGCTCACAGATCCTTATACACGGTTCATCTAGGCAGCACTAAAATATACAAGGATATGCGAGAGTCTTTCTGGTGGAGTGGCATAAAAAGGGAGACTACCAAGTTTGTGCAGTAGTGCTTGATGTGCCAGCAGGTTAAGGCTGAGCACCAGAGGCCGGCAGGACAGTTGCAGCCACTTTACTTCCTGGAATGGAAGTGGGATCACATGTCTATGGATTTTGTGACAGGTTTGCCACCGGTGTGGCAGGGACAAAATGCTATTTGGGTGGTCATAGATCGACTGACAAAGACCGCTCACTTTATTCCTATCAAAGTCAACTACTGCATGGAAAAACTGGTAGAAATTTATATTCAATAGATAGTATGATGACATGGTGTACCAGTGTCTATAGTATCAAACCGAGACCCATGTTTCACGTTACGATTTTGGAAGAGTTTGCAGGAAGCTATGGGGTCTTAGTTATCATTCAATACAGTGTTTCATCCTCATACAGATGGGCAGTCTGAGAGGACAATTCAGATATTAGAGGATATACTATGGGTATGTGTGCTGGATTTCGGGGGTAGTTGGACCCAGTATCTGCCGCTGGTAGAGTTTGCATATAATAATAGCTATTAGACTAGCATTAGCATGGCACCTAAGGAGGCGTTTTATGGTAGGAGATGTCTTTCTCCTCTATATTAGGATGAGATAGGTGAGAGGTGAGTTCTGGGACCAGAAATAGTGCAGCAGGTGTATGATAAAGTCCAACTTATTAAAGAAAGAATCAGTATAGCTCAGAGTCAGCAGAAAAGCTATGCAGATACTCACGGCCGAAAGTTGGAATTCGAAGTGGGAGACCATGAATTTCTGAAAATAGCACCACTGAAAGAAATTATGAGGTTTGGGAGGAAGGGTAAGTTGAGCCTTAGGTTTATTGGCCCTTTTGAGATACTTGAGAGGGTGGGGTCAATTGCCTACCGACTAGCTTTACCACTAGTTTTATCTAGGATACGTGACGTATTTCATGTTTCCATGCTAAGGAAATACGTCCCGGATCCCACCCATGTGGTCAGTTATGTACGGATAGAACTTAGAGAATCAGTGGCTTATGAGGAGATACCAGCGCAGATCTTAGACAAGAAAGAATAGGAATTGCGTAGTAAGAGAATTTCATTAGTAAAAGTCTTGTGGAGGAATTATACGGTGGAAGAAGCTTCATGGGAACTCAAGGAACAGATATGACAGAAATACCCACACCTATTTAGTGGGGACCAAGAGTAATTAGAAAAAAGATTCAAGTAAATATGTAAGATTTCTTTTGTGCAGGTCAGTCAATACATGTAATAATTTTATGTTACTAGGTAGTGTTTTGGTTTTGGTAGAAATTTTCTTTTAGGTATATTATGTAATCTCCCAAAACTCTGAATGTAACCATGGTATTCCTCCACCACAAGTGAGGGTAAGTAATAAAATAAGTAGCTCATTTTCCTCAAAGGATAGTGTTCAATATAAATAGTAAATTTCAATGACAAAATTTTATAAGGAGGGGAGAATGTAGAGACCCGAACAATTAAGTAAACAAAAGAAAGGAGAGGAAAGGATTTTTCAAAAGGGACTCAGCAGGGTCTTATCGACGAACGCAGAGCGCTCGTCGACGAGTAGCCTTCTTGGGCTTGTCAACGTGGACTCATGTCTCATTGATGAGAACTTACCAAGAGGGGTTTAGCAGCCTGAAGTTCGTCAATGAGGGTTATGAGTTCATCGATGAACTCCCTTCATGGACTTGTTGACGAGGTGACGTGTCTCGTCGACGAATCTACACTATATAAATATACCAAACTTAGGGTTTTCAGCAAAAATTTTTGCATGAAACCCTCTCTCTTGCGCTCTCTCTCTTTGAACCTCATATGTCCTTACTTCTCTCTAGATTTTCAACTTCGCCCTTCACCGGTTTGACGATCGAAAGCTGTTACACTACTCCTGGGAAGATTTTCTACAAGTCTGCTGAGGTAGTTTGTTGGTTGGGCCAACATGGGCACCATCCCAAAATTTGGGCAAGTTGGTTATTTTGAATTTTATAAGGTATTTGGTATTTATAGACTGAGGAAAGTGTAGTAGATGGAATAATACTGAAATTTTGTTGGGAAAAATGTAAATTTCAGGGTGTTGAGCTAGGAACAACACGGGTGTAGATTTAGGTTTAATTGTGAGCTCTCAGTAAGCTAGGTAAGGGGATAAATTAAGTCAGCATTTTCCATGAAATTATTTATTGTCATACAACATTTATTTTCAGAAAAAATACGTATATTATGGAATTATGTTTGGGAATACCGCTGTTGAATAGGGAAGTGGTTTTAACACATTTTATAAGAAAGTATGATTTCAGAACAAATTATAAGTTTTGTAGGCTACTTACATTTGTGTGGCATTAGTATAATATTTCCATTAAAATTATGTTATATTAAATATTATTATGTTTTCTAGAATAAGCATGTTATGACAATTTCAGGAAAACCCTAAAAACAATGCAAGAATTACAGTTTTAAAACATTATGTTTACAGTACAGAAAGGCTATGTTCAGTAAGTTATGTTATGTTTTATGCCGGCATAAATGTCGTGATTTTTACGTTATGAATTATGCTAGCGTAAATGCAATGATTTTTACATTATGAATTATGTCGGCGTAAATGCCGTGATTTTTTACTTTATGAATTATGCCAGTGTAAATGTCATGATTTTTACGTTATGATTTATGTCATTGTAGACGCCGTGATTATGTATGTTATGTCAGAATTAAAAAAAATATGATTATGTCAAATATTACTCTAAAATACGAAACAATTATGTTTAATATTATGAAATGTATTATATGTTATTAGACTCGGATGGCATAGTTTAGTTTTACGAAGCACAGTACCATAGTTATATGTTCACAATTATGTTTATGTTAGTGCTACCACATATCTTATGTAGAGTGTGAGAGATGGCAGTCGGTGTGGCTTTATGGGAGTTTTGTAGTTCCCTTGATAGTCCGGCACAGGTGGAACATGCCCATCATACTTACACACCTATCTTTGACTTAGCATGGTCAGCCAACCACTGCTAGGTCCTGCCTACGGGCCTCACAACCATGTAATGTGGGGGGGGGGGGAGGGTAAGACATGACAACAACTAGCTATCTATCCTTGGTAATATTTCAGTATAGTATAGTTTTATAAGATGATTTTCCTATATAGAAATTTACTATGTTAACTTATGTTATGACAAATCATGTTTTATTCAGATATGATACAAACTGTTTTTACCAGATATGAACTATGTACTATTTATATGTATAACACCAAAAGACTCATGTTGCCATACACTGATATTATTTTATCTCCCTTACTGAAAGGTATCTCACCCCCAGCCATACAAACATTTCAGAAAATCTAGGTAGAAGGGCGGATAAAGCTCCATAGCGGTAGGAGTTGACCAAACTACCCTATCAAAAGGTTAAATAGGTGAGATAAGGTCAGATAGGTTTTTGTGATTATGACCCTAGGATATTTTTTGGCGTTTTTTTTTTTTTTGAGTGATTGTATGTATATATGACAAATTCAGTAGAACTCTGGTATGGTTTCTAGTGTTGTATGACATGTATGTAATTCTATGTTTTCCATTGCTTAGGTAATAGAGTGGTATGACAGGTATATCCTTGGTACTCATGGGACTAGATTGATCATGATTATGATAGTTTAACAGGATGTTAGAATTATTAATATTGTTATTACATGGAAAAAAAAATAATATGGTAAAATAGGCAGGTCGTTACACCAACTGCCCAACCACGTGTGGAAGTGTTGATCCCTTGATAAGTTCACAAGTCTCTTAGGTTATTTTATAGGCTTTAATTTTAAGCATTTAAACTCATAATTTAAATTTAAATTTAGACAAAAAGTAATTAGGAGGAGGGCAACTCAGCTTATAATGTTAGAAAAAAAAATTTATAGTACATTGTTTGTTTACAAACTTCGATCCAAACACATACATCTCCAAGAAATTATTGGGTATACTAGTTATAGTGGCATATACATACGGTTGTCTCTTTATTCAAATCATCATTTCACTACAAAAAAAAAAATACACCTTTAGTGACGGAAACAAAAATCGTCACTAATAATAGGAATTCCTCACTATTACTTATTAGTGACGGCCTAACCATGGTTCTAAATTGATAATTATAATTGTCATGCCAACTAAATATTAGTGACGAATCAAGCAACCATCACTAATACTTAACTATTAGTGATAGCAGCAAACCATCACTAAAAGAGTGGAGACCGTTACTAAAACTCACAGTACTTTGAACTGAAAATTTGTCACTACTACTTAGATTTTAATGACGAATCTAAATTTGTCAATAAAACCTACCCATTAGTGATGGACCCGAAACCATCACTATTGTGTTGACTTTTAGCAACAAATCCTGATTTGTCACTACTAGTCTTGTTTCGAACTTTTAGTGATAGCATTCAATATCTGTCACTAATAGTCATATCTTGTCTTTTAGTGACGAAATTAAATGGTCACTATTGGCATAACTTTTAGTGACCAATTTTAATCCACCACTATTATGTTGACTTTTAGTGATGGAACCTTATTCATCACTATTAGTCTTCTCTCAGACTTTTAGAGACGGTTTGAGATTCATCACTAGTGGTCATTTCTTGTCTTTTAGTGAGGAAACTAAACCATCACTAAAAGTCTTAAAGAATTTAATTTTGTTTTTTTTTTTTAAAAAAATCAAGAGTTTATGTGAAAACCCTGTAATTACATATTCATCACACATCATATTCAACCATTATTATTGGTCCATCTCTATAATCATTATGAAAATGAAAAATATGTACATAAGAACTATTTGATCAATGTTAGAGTGTACATATATATATATATATATATATCATATCATATACATGACCCGTCCACATAACCAAAAAAAAAAAATGCAAAATACTATGCACCATCATCATTATCATCATCGTCGTCATTTTTGTCGCGTCGTCATCATCATCATCATCATCATCATCATCATCATTGTACACATCGAAGACCCAACAAAATAATAATTTTAAAATAAATTAGTATGAAATTTCAGAATAATATAAGTACAAATTAATTGATTGTAAAAATGATTACTACTTAGTTAATTAACAAATGACATAGTTCTAAGTATCTAACTTTGATTGTAAGTGTCCATCTTTAAAACCGGGATGACTTTTTTGCAACCGTCAACTTTGACACATCCAATTCAATGTCATAGACATGTTGGAAGTGACTCCATTCAATTTGGACCTCATATGTCCGATTTGGACACTGGAGTTCTGAAATGAACTCAGTACGTAAACTATGAAACTTAGTTTTCTTCTAAGCATCTATTTTCAAGTGGAGAGGAGTTTTTGGGTACCATCAACTCCAACATGTCCACTTCAATGTCACGAATGCTTTTGAGCTAACTCCACTCAGTTTTAACCTTGTATGCCCAATCTGGATACTTGAGTTTCAAAATGAACTAAGTACCTAAACATGAAACTCATTTTGCTTCTAAACATCTAATTTCCAACTGGAGCGTAGATTTTGTGTACTCTCAGTTCCAGCTTGTTCACTTTAATGTCACTGATGTTTTAGAACTGACCTCACTTAGTTTGGACCTTGTATGTCCGATTTAGACACTTAAGTTCCGAAATGAATTAAGTACCTAAACTATGGAACTCATTTTTCTTCTAAGCATCTAATTTTCATTTAGAGAAGAGTTTTCAGGCACCATCAGCTCCAACAAGTCTAGTTCAATGTCATGGACATGTTGGAACTGATCTTACTCAATTTGGACCTCGTATGGCCTATTTGGACACTTGAGTTTCAAAATGAACTAAGTAGCTAAACTATGAAACATAGTTTGCTTCTAAGCGTCTAATTTTGAACTAGATGAGAGTTTTTGTGTACTGTCAGCTCTGACATGTCCATTTCAATGTCAAGGACGTGTTGGAACTGACCACACTCAGTTTGGACCTCGTTTGCTTGATTTGGACACTTGAGTTTTGAAATGAACTAAGCACCTAAACTATGAAACTCATTTTGCTTCTAAGCGTCTAATTTTCAATCTGAGAGGAGCTTTTGGGGATACCGTAAGTTGTGGCACGTCCACTTTAATGTCACGGATGTGTTGGAACTGGCCCACTCTATTAAAACCTCGCTAAAAAATTTCCCTAAAATTTTGATTACTTTAAAATAATTTAAATTATTAGTGACAGAAAAGGACCATAATAAAATATATTAAAAGTTAATAGTGTAATGATCTGCTATACCTTATAAATATTTTAAAATTTTTCAATAATAAATACCATGAAATTCCATATCTGCGATACCTTCTGATATATAAATATATTTAACTATCAACCTATGCAACAGGAAGTTGTATCCATATAACCATAAACACACACACACACACACACACACACACACACACACACATATATATATATATATATATATATACACACAATACTAGAGTGCTAAGATGTTCCCAAAATATGCATATACAACTATTCCTCAGAAAGAAACCCTCATATGTGCCAGAGTTATACAAAATTAATCTCCCAAAATACTCACTCTACTGACGGGGCAGCACTGAAGCCCCTCTAGCTGTGAGCCTGATCTGCTCGCCTACTTGGATAACCTGAAAAATGTTAAAGTAATGGGATCAGCCAACACTTAGTAATACGGAATATGCTATTGCTAGTGTGTGGCAAATGAGTTACAATACTATGAAAATTTGTTTCTATATAATCATGTATAACTGAATCTGTAAATACAGAACAAGTAATATAAACCACCACCTTTTACCATGTTGCTTAACATATTTGTGTTTTAGGTTTCTATACATAATACTTTTAATATATATATATATATATATATATATATATATACGTATATTCTCTGTTTCTATGAAACTGTACATACATAATAATAACTGAAAACTTCCCTCGATGGATAACTGTATGTCATGATTTAACCCCTCATAACAGGGTTGTGCGGCCCATAGGCGGGATCTAACCTGGCTGGCCGACTAGGGTAAACCACTATACTCTGTCAATCCGGTCAGCTCTCCTCAACCCATATCTGATGGGGAGCTTGTCCACACGTGGGCATGATCGACCTACCTACTACGTATTATCTAAATAGGTGGTTGCACTCTATGTTGTATATAGCAATGGTACCATGCTCTGTAAACTGTATTTGTAATGGTCCATCAGGGCCTCATACTATATAATACATCTATATATACAACTATCTGTTTTGCCATGATTTTGTAATAACTGTATTAACCATGACACTATAGTAAACTGTATCTATATCAATTGTGTTTCTGAGATTAACTGTAAATTTGTATGTCATGGTACTGTAAAACTGTATAATCATGGTATTATGAAAATGATGTAAAACATATTCACTGTCTGTATATTCTGTATAACATAACTCTGAAAAATACTGTAAAATATGTTTCTGTACTATATCTATATTCTCAAGCCACACAGTAATTTAAAACATAATAAACATACTTAATAAACTGTTTAAATTTCTGTTGTGTATAATAATCTAGTAAAAACGTATAATTTATACTGAAAACATACTAGAATGGCTTAGCATAACATATTTTCCTTACCTAATTCCTGCTAAAATCCCCCTACTGTAACGGGCCTTACACTCGTAGGGTTCTCCACTCAACACCTTGAAAACCATATATCCCAGAACAAAATATCATTATTTTTACGTCTACAGCATTTCCTACAACTGCTGGAAAGTCAAATTTCAACAAAAAGGCCTTACCCTGAATCTGGGATGAAATCCAACTTCGTCCCACCAACGATCCGCTTTGGCAGACTTGAAGAGAACTTCCCCAAAAGCATCGTGGTGGCCTCAGATCGTCAATCTGGCGGTGGACGGGGTCAAAATCTAAGAAAGAAGGAGGAGGAACCGTAGGAGAGAATAGGGAGAGAGTTTCGGGAAATTTTTTGCTTAAAAATCTTCGTTTAACACTATTTATACTGCGAGCTTTGTCGACGAGCCATGTCACCTTGTCGACGAGGCCAAAAAGAAGGTTCGTCGACGAATACCATCATCTTGTCAACGAAATTCATAACTTGAACACAATCTCTCAGTATCTTCTCGTCGATGAAACTTGTCTTCATCGCCGAGGCCCTTTTGTACCCTCGTCGACGAATCCCCTGTGTTCGTCGACGAGGCCATAATAAAATTCCTTGGGTTATTACAAATAGTGACACACTAAATTCATCACTATTCTCTAAAATAGCAGTACTAATATGTTGGCGTCATACTTAGCCCAAGAAACAACCTTTTTAGTAATGAAATTATTAGTGACGAAGGCAAATCTGTCACTATTGTGTCTTCATTGTTAACGAAATGCTTTTTCGTCACTAAAACTATTAGTGAAAAATTTATTTTTCGTCACTATAAATGCAGTATCAGTGACGATTTTTGGTTGGTCACTAATACTTTCATCAGTAAAAAGAGCATTTTTGTAGTGTTTTAAAGGAAGAATAAATAATAGATAAGTGGCACAATTGCACATCCATATTGAAGGGTGGGGTACACATATGATTTGTACTACCAAATGAAAGTCATGTTGCAGTGTACTCAGGAAGAAAAGAAACATGTGCCATTAAACTGCCACAGAAACGACCATGTGGTGCAAATGGAGCTAGAGATTCAAGGTAAAGATGATAATGTTCAAAATGCAAGGAGTTCTAGCTCAGGAGACTAGTGACAACACATTATATAGCTATATACAAGCCCAAATGCACTATCATGTCACCCCTAGGTATGGATTTGATGATTTGGTTTCTTATGTACTCAATACTAGTAGTGGGGATCCTACTACTTTTCAAGAGGCGATGCACAACTAGGAGAAAAGTATATTGATGGGTGTTGTGGTGAAGGAGATAGAGTCTCCGCATAAGAACCAGACATGGGAGTTGGTGGAGCTTCCAGAGGGGAAGAGAGCAATATGATGCAAATAGGTGTATAGGAATAAAGAAGTATAAGAAAAAAAAACAAGAAAAATTCAAGGCTCATATAGTAGCAAAAGGTTACTTAAAAAGGAAATGAGTTGATTATGATGAGATCTTCTCCTCTATGGTCAGACACACTTCCATTTGGGTAGTGTTGGGATTGGTAGCTCATTTTGATATCCATTTGGAGCAAATGGATGTGAAGACAACATTTCTCCATAGTGATTTGGAGGAGCTGATTTACATGGTACAACGAGAAGGGTTTAGTAAGCTTAGATAGGAACGCTCGGTCTATAAATTGGGGAAATCACTTTACGAGCTAAAGTAGTCTTCGAGGCAATGGTACAAGCAATTTGACTTCTACATGATCCAGATTGGCAACAGGATAATGGGAGTATTATTGTTGTGTTTATGTGAAGAGCCTTGATGATGGTTCATTCATTTTTTTGTTGCTTTATGTGGATGACATGTTGATTGCTGTGAAGAGTATGAGTGAGGTCAATAATTTAAAAACCTTTTTGAGCAAAAAATTTGACATGAAGGATTTTGGTGCGGTCAATAAGATTCTTGGGATGTAGATTTACAGGGACATAACTTATAGGAGATTGTGGTTATCTTAGTGTATCTATGTTAAGAGGGTGTTGGAGAGGTTTAGTATAAATAATGCAAAACTAGTGAGTACACCGTTGGCAAATCATTTTAGATTTTCTACCGCTGAGTGCCCGAAGACAGATGATGATGTTCATGACACGTCAAAGGTCCTATATGCTAGTACAGTGGGGTGCTTGATGTATACTATGGTTTGTACAAAACCGAATATGGCACAAGTTGTCAGTGTGACGAGCAAGTTTCTTTTAAATCTGGGACAACAACATTGGGATGTAGTCAAGTGGATTTTCATATACTTAAGGGGTACTATAGACTATGTCATCAATTTGGAAAAAAAAAAGGGTGATCCTTCAGTTGTGAGATATGTGGATGCAGACTATGCAAGGGACTTGGATGACAAGAGGTCTACCACAGGGTATGTATTCACCCATGTGGGAGGACCAATTTATTGGAGGTTTATGGTTCTGTCTCTAGTTCCACTACCTACTACTGAATTAGAGTATATGGCAGTGGTTGAGGCTACCAAGGAAGCTTTGTGGCTTAAAAGATTGGTCAAGGAGTTGGGTATTCTGCAATATGGGGTTTAGCTGCATTGTCAAAGTCGAAGTGTCATTTATTTGGTGAAGAACTTGATGTATCATGCGAGGACCAAGCACATAGATGTGAGGTTTCGTAGGATCAGGGAATTGGTCTTTTTTGATGAAATATTGCTTCAGAAAGTTCACACTTTTAAGAATGTTGCAGACTTGTTAGAAAATCCTATTACTAAGGACAAGTTCAAGGATTTATTTGACTTGATTAATGTCTCCAGATGCTAGATGGGAGGCATCCCAACCTATTGTCTCAAGTGGAGTTGCAGGCTATATTTTCATTTTATCCTAAGGGGTGAATATTTTCCAAGGTGGAGATTGTTGTAGTACGTGGCTTATATCGAGTGGAACACATGTACAAAGAAAGCATGTTGACAAAAACAAGGAAGCTAGTCTGAAGAAAATCATCGACGATTTGCGTAGTGAGTTGACGATTACATTAATGGTTTATGGCAAAAGCCAAGTTAGGAAAAAAACCATTGATGATTTTGCATAGTCCATTGACAATTTCAGACATAAGCTAATTTAGAAGGAAACCATCGACAGTTTGATAAAATTGTCGACGATTTTGTTCGACGCTTTTTTGAATTTTGATTTAACAAGATCAATAGGTTGGGGATACAAGGGCAAATCCTCCGAGAATGGATATAGGGTGTTGACTTTGGTGCAATCCCAAGAGGGGGGTGAATTGGAGATTTATAAATTTCTTCCTAGGTCAACCAATCTAGCAACAGTATTACGCAACCTAGGGATAGTCCAAGTATGTATGAAATTGCAAATATGATATATTAAACAATTTTCAATACCTGCACCAAAATTTCAGTATCTCTCAACCAGATACAATACTGTGTCAAATTGATATGCAGCATAATCAACAGGGAAATTAAATCAAACACAAAGCAGAATATAATGCGGGAAATGTAAAAGTAACACCAATATGATGTCGAGGTTCGGCCAATACTACCTACGTCCCTGCCTTAGCTCAAAAACACAAGAATTCCACTAAGGCTCACTTCATTGGTGGAGCGGCACCAATTACAACACCTTACCAGGATAGTGCACCTAGCTTTCCTAACTTGGTCAAAGACAATCTGAGACTTTTCACAAGGTAAGTCTCCCTCTTCAAGCCCACGCCTAGAATACAACAAAATATGAAATTTTGCGTACAATTAAAGTGCCTCTATACAAGCAGATATGTACCACAATACAGTCCAGATAAATATGCACTCACAAATGATAGTATTTATGCTCAGTGCAAATGAAGTGAGATAACACTCAATCAGATGTAAATATACAACCAAGCCCTAGAGTGTGTTTTCAAACAATCTTTGAAACAAAGTATCAATACTAAACAATAACAACAGGTTTCAAAGAGTTCCAACAAGAGAGTTCAAAATATCTCAGAAATGATTTTCTTAAAATATTTGCTCAAGAGATATTTGAAAAATCGGTAAGCTTGTGAAAAAGATTTTACACAATCAAAAACCACAAGCTTGATGAGTCTTGCAACAAAGATGTAAAGACTCACTAGCTACAAAGGTTTCCCCACACAAAGAATATTAGTTAAACTAAGGGAAAACCTTGGCTATAACTCTCTATCAAAAACAATAAAGCTATCAACACAAAGAGAGTTTTATGCAAATGTAATAACTCAAGAACACTCTTTGGAAACTTGATTTATCAAGGGAATAGCAAAGGAAAAGTGTATTTGGTCAATAAAAACTAAGCCAACCCGAGAATTTTGGTCGACCAAGCCATAGGTTCGGTTGCCCAAATAGACAACACAGAAAAAGTTAATTTTGAATTTTGGGTGCTTGAATATGGGTTCGGTTTGCTGACCAAGGTGATTTTCCATTCTGTTCGAGGTTCGGTCGCCTAATCTCAAGTTCGGTCTGTTGAACTTGGACATTCTGTCGCCTAGGGGTTTTTTGAACGTGAAGTTTGGGCGCCCGAGTTAGTCGAAAAAGTAATGGCTTGAGTTTGGTTGACTGTGGATGCTATGATCATTTGAGTTCGGTTGCCTGAATTCAGGTCAACTATTTGACCAGTCAACAGTTCTGTTTACCGAGGCAATTTGACTTGCCTGGTTCGGTCGCCCAAAGCCCTTTAAATTTTGATCCTATGTCTTGATTCTTACTAGAATTTTCCCCTAATCATATGAGTATAGCTTTTAAGATATAAGGAATTTGTCATGTGGTGTGTAGGGACCTATGGTCAGTCTACGGCCTAAGCTTCTCAATTAGGCCCAAAAATTCAGCATCAATCGATGATCCCTAAGGTCATTCTATGGTCTTGAGCATATAATCCTATCATGCATGCGATGCAGTTATTACAGACCATATTATATTATAGACCAAGAAAAAATTGAATACAAACACAATATCAAATAGGTCTTCATTCTTTCGCTTCTTCAGGTGCCATATATATGAATCATGATCTTTGCAGTCTGTATGCCTTCCTTGAGTTCCTACCATTAGTGCATAATAAGGATGAACCTATTCAAGAAGCTCAGTGCACAGGTGAAAAACATTGATTTTTCCATAATCAAAATGGGATCAAACTCATAGAGTCAACATTCTCCCCCTTTTTGATGATGATAGAAACAATTTGCAAAAGTGGACAAAGCCAACAAGCTCCCCCTAAGTATATGCATAGAATTTAAATTTGAAGTGCAAGCATATGATGAATGAAGACAAACATGCGCAAAGTATGCATTCAATTTTGGTTGTCAATAAAGCTTAAATAGTATGAAGTGAAAATATAAACTGATGTGCATTTATCTTTCCCAATTTTGCATTAGACACCTCTCCCCCTTTTTGACATCAACAAGAAGGGGCTAAGGTAGGAAGTAAACACAAGAAATTCAAATATAAGATTCAATTTTGGGAAAATTTTTGAAATTTCGGCAACATACAGTTTGAAAATAGAGCAATTCCCAAAGATAAATCAAAACCTGAATGATTACAAGAATAAAACATTATCAATGCATGCAAGATATTCAGTTTAGTACAAAACAGTGCATGCCATGATTCAAATACATCCAACATTCATGATCAATATGAAGCAAACATCTCAATATATACATTAAAAACACGAATGAAAGTGTTAAAATTGTTAAGGAATTTCAAAGCCAGAAAATTTTAAGTTGAGTTGCTCCCCCTAACAATTTGAAGATATGGCTTAGTTGAAACGAGTTTCTTATACAAATCAAGATTATTTCATTATGCCTAGTAGTATAAGTCTCTTACTAACTATACTGGATATTGATTAAAACATTTAAAAAACATCTCAACTAGTATAATTATCCCAACAAATCATACATGCATCAGGAGAAGTGATATCAAGACATAATATGATCCTCATAAATCAAGAACAGACCATATCAGATTATCAAGCTTTAAGTATTGGATATAATGTTGAAGAGCCTCAATATTTCAATAAAATAATGTGATGCATATAAGTTCTTTTATGCTCTTTCTCTAGGGATGGAGTTGAGCTCCGCTAACTATTCGATGATTATGTTAGGATGAAATTTATTATTCAATTGGTTTTCACTCATCCTTTCAAAAATGTTTTATCATTTATTTTAACATAATCATCTATATACAAGGTTTTACTTTGGGAAAAATCTACCAAAATTTCGGTAGCATGTCATCTGTAAATTGAACGTTTTCCCATAAAGACTGTACCTAATAGGTTCAAATAAGTAATTTATAATTCAGTTCAAGGCACACGAGAACCTATATCCACTACCAGCATGCAATTCACTTCCACTGCATCCGCCATGCAGAAGGCATTATGGACTACGCATGAAAATTTCAGAAATTCTTCTTGCAAGCACTTTGCACATTTTCTTTTCATAGATTTCATTGGGTAGCACCCAAATATTCTATCATCTACATAAATTTGAATAACAGCATATCATCCTTTCTTAGTTGATAACAAGGTGCTATTCAACTTTTCCTGTGTGAAAAAGCCCATTTTCTATTAAAACCCCACTAAGTCTTGCATACCAAGCCCATATAAAGCCTAGTTAGTCTAAACAGACATAATCAGGATTTTGTTATGTTCTTTGAATCCAAGGGTTGTTCAACTATACTTTTTCTTTTCATAATATAACATTTAAGAAAGCTTCTTTTAAAATCTATTGATATAATTTAAATTTTTTATGGGATGCATAAGCCAAAAGCATTATTATAACTTCCATTGATAGCGGTTACTGGGGGCAAAAAGTGTTCATCATAATCTATCACTTCTTCTTGGTTATATCCTTAGCTTACAAAGTCTAGCTTGTTTCTAATTTACTAAACCAATTTCATCCTTTTTGTTTCTAAATACTTATTAGTTCCAATAATTGAATGATTTTCAGGATTGGGTACTAATTGCCATACTCTAATTCTTTCAAATTCGATTTAATCCTCTTGCATACAACAATTATCCAAAAGTCATTATTTAAAGCTTTTTCCAACATTTTTAGGTTCATCTTGAGATAAAAAATGCATGAATGAGTGCATAGATTTTTAATGGATGATCTAGTGGTTACACTCTTGAGGTTCTCCTATAATTTGATCTTGAGGGTGATTCTTACATACGTCCATTCTTTTGGTAATTCAAGATTTTCTATAGGATTATCCTTTAGGTGCCTCCAATATTCTTCTTTTATTTTCGATTTCTAGATTATATTCGTTTTTGATGAGATATATCCTTTTCTTCATTCTTGAGTGCTTTGTGAAAGGATTTGATTCGATGAAAAGGTTTACATGTGGTTGATTCGTGCATGGTTAGTGTGCTTTCAGTTATAGATCCTGTATGCATGTCCTAGTTTTGTGGCAAACCCTAGGAAAATTCCTTCATCGATTTAGAATCACATTTTCCTAAGTTCATTTTTGTTATTGAGAACAAAAAACATTTGCATCCAAAAAACTGGCAGTAAAGCTATGTTAGACCTTTTTCCTTTCCATAATTCATAAGGTGTTTTGTTTAGACTTGATCTAATAGAAACCCTATTTATTACATACCAAGCTGTATTTACTGCTTCAACCCAAAAATACTTAGGTAGATTATTCTATCATTTAGAATAGTCTTGTCATCTGGAAGGTTCTATTTTCCTCTCAACAACTCTATTTGGTGTGGAGTTCTAGGTGTGAAAAATTGTGGCTTATACCATGATCATTACAAAATTTTTCGACCCAATTTATTTTTAATTCTTTTCCTTAGGTCAATTCGTTATGTTTGAAACATTGTAACCTTTCTAGTTTTGAAGTTTCTTGCATAGATTTATTAACATATCACAAGCTTCATCTTTGTTTTAGCTAAAAACAATACTCATGTGTATCTAGAGTAGTCATCAACTATCATAAGGGCATATTGTTTTCCTCCTAAGCTTTGAGTTCTAGTAGGACCAAATAAATCTAAATGTATGAGTTCTAAGGGCCTACTAGTTGATATATGTTTCTTCTTTTTAAAGCTTGTCTTGATTTGTTTTCCAAGTTGGCAAGCATCACAAATTTTATCTTTGATAAACTTTATATTAGGTAAGCCTTTTACTAAATTCTTCTTAGATAGTTTAAATAGAAGGTCCATGCTTACATGTCCTAATCTTCTATGTCAAAACCAACTATTTTCACTTAGGGCAACCAAGCAAGTTACATTTGGAGATATTAGACTTTCAAGATTTATGCAATACACATTATTCATTCTATGTGCTATGAATAGAATTTCATTATTCTTAGGATTTTGTATTATGCAATTGTCCTTCTTAAAAAGTATGTCAACCCCTTTATCACTAAGTTGACTAATACTTAAGAGATTGTGCTTTACACCATCAACCAACAAAACATCATCAATGGTGAATGAGGATTCTTTACCTATCTTACCAATTCCGACAATTTTGCCTTTCGCGTTGTCACCAAAGGTTACATATCCTCCATGTTTTTGAGTGAGGGTGGTGAAATTTGTTCTATCTCCCATCATATGTCTTGAACATCCTCTGTCCAAGTATCATTTTTCTTTTGATGGAGTTGACCTAAAGCATTACCTTACAGAAAGGATTATTTGTTTACTTTTGGAAATCAAAAACTTTTCTTAAGTCTTTTTAAATCTGTTATGTTTAGTGTTTATCTTTCGTTCTAGTTTGTCCTTTTCACTTTAACATGAAAATTTTTTCTTAAGGAAAATGGGAGACAAATGAATAACCGACTATTATAGGTGTCCCTGTATTTTTACACATAGCAAGTAGTATGTTGATTGGATTATGTTTGGTGGATGAAGTAACTGCATAGGTCTAGTTTGTTTGACAAAGTATCCCATAAGAAATTTTTCTTCTTTTGTTTGGTATTCCATTGTAACCAATTTATTATCTTATTGTTAGCCATCCTTTGTTGTCCAACCATCTTTTCAAAAACTTTCTTTTACTCTAGGTAAAGTTTATAAATAATATTTTCTTTATCTTGAATTGAGTTTTTAAGTTCATTTATTTCTAAGTCTTTCTTGCCATCATCATTCACTTGTGACTTCACTAATTATTGAGACATATTATTTATTTTCTTCATAAGCTCATCAATATGTGAGTCTTTTTCTTTTTCAACAATTTTTTAGGATTCTAGTTGATTTTTAAGTGATTCATTTTGTTCTATCAGAGCTATGTTCCTCTTTGATACTTTAATAAACCTATTATGAAGAGAAAATAATTCAAACGTTGAATTCTTTGTAGGAGATGCAATATCTCACATGGATAATCATACATAAGAATCAATGTGTGACTCTAGCAACTTCTGAGGAGGAAAGTATAGTTATAGAAGTTTTACTCTTGTGTGTGGCCATGAGAGAGAGTTGACAGAGCTTTGCTATTCTCTTGCTAGCTGGAATTCATTTTCGGATATTCACTGAAATTGTGTGGCTCCCGACCAGACCCCCCCCCCCAGGAACCCACCACCCCCCCCTAGTTTTTTTTCCCCCCCCCCCCCCCTCCCGCCCCGACCCACCCCCCTCCCCCCGTCCTTGTTGTTGTAGATACATGCTGGACTTCTTCTTCTTTTCCTTTTTTATGCTTGGGGACAAAGATCCGGACATTAGATGATGTCCAACCTGAGTTACAATAGATAACAGTGGGAGGCTCATTCTTACTTTTGTTTTCCTTTTTTATAGTTCACCTTTTTCACCTTTGCACCTATGAAGATTTTTAGTGAATTTCTTATTTCTTTCGAAGAATGTTCCAAGTCTTTTAGCATAATGCTAGTTCCTTCATCATATAATACTGGATTCATCTATCTTCTTAACTTGAATTTTTTTAGAGGTTTTAGAAGTTATGGACTTTTATTCTTATGTTTTAGGTTTCTTCTTTCAGCGTCATTCATTAAGTTAGAAGATGTCCTATTGCGTATCTAGTGAGAATTTTTTTGAGGTTTTACCTTTATATGATGTGGCTTTTTTGGTTTCCAAATGGGTAGAAGTCCTACAAGATTTTGGTGGAAATCATATGCCGAAGGTAGAATTGTTTGCCTAACGCATGTAGGTGAGATTGTTTTAATGTGTGAGCCAATGTTACAATGCTTATGAAGTGGTCATCAAGAATTACATCCTAAAGCCCTACGTATAATCACTAGTCAACATATCAATTCTAGTTTTGTCATCTAATCATTATATGGTGTGTTTTCGTAGGTTGACGTCGAGTTAATCCCAAATGTGGCCATTTAGCGTTTTTAAGGCCATGGAAGTAACTCAATGTGAATTCGAGTAATAGTGCACGCCGCGCCACAATAATTTTAGAGGCAATTTATTGCGACTTACGACGATCAACTTGTCAGTTCTGTTATGTGATCTAATTTTGGTTCAGTCACTTTTTCTCCTTAGGTCCTCTTTTTCCATACCACTAGTTTGGTAGGAGTGTAAGTCACCATGTGTGACAAACCTTCTATGTCTTGAAATCCATTGTTGAAGGTAGATCTCATACGTTGTTTGCTTCCAGTAAAAGTGTAGTTTATGGAGTCCACGCGAAAAAAAGAGTAGTTAGTCGCGGCTGAACCCTCACACCAAGAGGTAGGCTCTGCCTAATGTGTTGTGCGTGTGTCTCTCGAGTCTTTCTCCCTATCTACATTCTCGCTCTGCTCTACCACCTGGCTGCTACATTAGATCTCCTACTATGACTCTGTGGCACTTCGTAGCTCCACACCAGCGGGCGGGTGAATTGGGTTATTTAAAGAACTAGTCGACAAAGTTCCTACTTAATAGATTCTATAGAACTTTATTTATTTTAGGTACCAAGAAAAGCTTTAATGATTCAATCAATTCACAAACAATACTAAAAAAACAACCACCAGTTTTTTATACATAAAAAACGTTATAAAGAAACTAACTAACAATGCACAATATAAAATACGGCATAAATAACAGATCCCCCCCCCCCCCCGCGCAAATTGCACAATCAAGTCCAACAATTTCACCGGCTACGTTTTGTGCGCATACCATTTTTGCAATTGGTTGTTCAGCAGCCTATTGATGAGGTAGATTTGCGAGGCCCTATTTTGATAATGAATAATTATTGGGCATCCTCTTTTAATTACGATTTCCACGAGATCAAAACCAACGTACTGCCATTTTTGGGGTTCCGCCAAAGGTTAATTTAAAACGTACTTTCTTTTTCTAAGAGTCCTTATTTATTTCAGAATTATGCCTGCCCAGCCTGCCACTCAAAATCAGACGAAACACAACATTATTAAAAGTGTTGAAATTGTACGAGTTTAGAGTAAAATGAAGAAACACTCGACGATTTTATTGAGGTTGAACATTATCCCCAGCCTACGTCCTCGCCTAGGGCCATATACCACCCAAAAGGATCCAACTATATTGGCCACTCCTTTACCGGGTGCAGAGTAAACTGTTTACAAGATTCCTTGGTTATAGGAAGAAGATTCCACATCCAAGTGAAAAACTCGTCGCTATGGGTTAACAATGAACCAAAAACCCTGAATCGTCTACAAGGACAAGAGAAACAATGAGGAAGAGAAAAACTTGTGGAAAAAAGCCACTCTAAAATAGAGTAGAGTTAGTACAATAATCAAGCACAATATACTTCAAGTAAATTCAAATATATAAAGTCACAATTGAAGCCTTAGTGAAAATTTTATCAACACCCAATTAATCTTCCTTTGATTGAAAAGATTCAAAACCTGAAGCACCCAATTTGTGTGAAGTCAGCAAAGAACTGAGTGAGCGAATTAGCAATACAGATGTGAGCATAGGAAGCTTCGAGCGAGAGTTGAAAGCATTTAAGAGTATTAGATTGTTGAAAATATTTTCTTGGTGATTAAAAATCCTTGTCTTGGGAGATGTTATAGAGTTTAAAAAGTTAATTCCGTGCTTCCCAAGTTACTTGAGATAGCTCCTGGATGGTCAAGGTATTGAATGTAATTAGATGGGCCCAGAAACTAAATTTAAAAAATCTTCCCGTTGGTATTTTTAAAGTTCCTTCGAGTGGCAGTCACCTAACACGATAAGGCAGGCACCTATCACAGTTATTTCTGAAAGTCAGAATAGTAGCAGTCGCCTATCAAAACACAAGCAGGTGCCTCCGATGACAAGGCATGCGCCTGTTGTAGGCACGTTACCATTAGAGGCAGGCCACAATCGATCTGTTACAGTTCTTAAAAAACACAATAGAGGCAAGTAGATTGGAGTTTTAGGCAATGTGCGCCTGGGCTTTCAAAAACATTGTTTTTTAAGGTTTTGACTTGAAAACTCTTTTCATTTGTAGACACTTCATTATTTTAACTTTAAGGTCTTTGAAAAACATGGTTTCTAGATTTTAATTAGCCTATATGAGCTTCATATCCATTTAATATTTGAGCTATTGATATGTAGTAGGTCTTGACATAAAAGACTCCTTAAAGTACTCTGATTCTCAAGCCACTAGGAGTATCTGCCTATCTCTACTTTGGTCATTTTTTTTATCTTATAAAAATATTTGAGCTCGCCATAATCTTTCAAACCTTAAGCCTTCCATGCTCATGTTGCCAATTCTTTGAGCTTTAGACCATCCGTTTTTGCTTGAAACCACTTGTTTAATTTCCCTACTGAGCTTATACACATATTTTGGTTCTTGAAACATTCAAACTTGGAAACACATTAAGGTTCCTTTGATTTGTTATCATGCATAAAGTAAGAGTGGTAAGCTATTGTGTAGCGCCAACAACTTAGTATACCAAGGTAGTAAAGGACTCATGATAAAGAATTTGACATATTTAGGGATGAAAATAGCTTTCATTGGTAATAGAATCACTCCCCAAAATCCGAAGAACTAAGAAAAGCATTTATGTAAACTCCAAGGTGTTGAATTCGATTCCTCCTTAAGTTCATAATGAGTTTCCTTCTTTTACAACAGTCCATACCATTTTTCTATCTTTGGTCTTGATGGGTTAGGACTGGTGCTACTGTGACCATTCAGTATACATTTCAGTTTGTCACACAGTCTCTTTAAATAAGGAGGGCAATTCAAATTTTATTTTCCCCTTATTGTTACACAACACGATAGAATTGTAGTGATGATATGCGATAGAGGAAAAAAGAGGGGGTACTATGCATAATGTTTAGATTCAGGCCTTACAAAGTACCCCACCTCTTAGGTTCTTCCTTTTCTATTTTCAATCCCATTAATGTAAAAACCTAAGTATTTACCATTTTTTTCCATGCTAATAAAAATAGGTACAAATAAAACCGAGCAGATCATAATAAACCTTAAACCCATGGGTACCAGGGATACATCAAAAACACAACAAGGAAGCAAAGCAACAGGAAACATAAAAATCATATAATCTCAAAATTACCATCTAACAACAATACCAGAGTTACAAATCATCATATAAAAAAAACACCAAATACCCGTTTAAACAAAAAAAATGCAGATCTCGAAAAAATAAGTGTCCTGATAGGGTTAATACAACAACAGAAAGGATGTGTGGATCTATAGCAATAATTTAAAGCCTTCGAATAAGGGGACGATAAGATGAAACTATCGCGTGCGAAGCTTTATAGCTCTACTAGTTGGAGCTCCTTGAAAGTTCAATAAGTAATTTGGGGTGAGAACAGCTATCAGTAAGGGACACAATAAAATCATAGACTAGCTGTGCCTGGCAACGCGATGATAGAGTATTAATGTGTTATATAATATACAGAGCGTACATAAGCATATGTTAAGGTAAAAACTCCTGACTCTATATCAGGTTGCTAGAAAATACAACTAACATGGTGTATAATCATAGGCAATAGACAAAGAAAAGAACAGATACTGAAGTATTCATAAAAAGCGATAAACAAGCCTCTCCATATAATCAAAATAATAAAAAAAATAACTGCCAGCTAGGTTAGGCCGGCTATGGGGTGTCATGTCGTACCCTCACCACTGATAGGTGGTGTAGACCCGACGAGGACCCTCCAAGGGAGACTGAACCAATGGAAGATCGTGGCCGATCCACTACCCCAGTCAAAAGTATACTGTAGTCAACACTAAGATATGATGGGTCTGACCCAGGACCTAAGCAGTCCCACATACACCCAAAGGGCAAACAAGTCAAAGCCTGTCAATAACCAACCCACCTCACCTTGCATCTCAGCGGATTGGCCACACGTCAGGCCCGACGAAAATCCCCCCTGCAAACCGACTTTTCATTCCTATGATTTGCAAAAACTCTTCATTTGGCACGCAATAAGCTATGTGATCTGGGATTCACTTGCAATATAGCTGTATTTGCACCTTAAAGCCTGTCCGATAACAACCGATGTATATGAAAGTAAAACATATACATATTTCAAGATTGTGATACAATTTTCTTCATGAATATTATAATGGTCATTTTAAATTCCATCATACGATATCATTATTAATACCGATACTATAGGCATATCATATGACCACGATATATATACCATCTACCTAAAAATGGTAAAAATTCATCGGCCTTTACGCCAGCATTTCGTATTTTATCAATCACGACCCGTACACCGTATCACATATCAATAAGAGGCTCGGCCCGTACACTGACATATCATATCAATGGCTTGGCCCGTACACCAGCATATCATGTAAAAAGCTCAGCCCATACACTGGCATATCATATGAGAACATCCTTGGCCCATACGCATGTATATCATATAAAACTCTCGGCCCGTATGCCGGTATATCATAAAAACTCTCGAACCGTATGCTGGTTTATCATTGTAAAACTCTGTATCATTTAACATTTTCCCAGAAAACAATAATTCATTATAAATTCTACTCATACCACACGGAATGGGTATTACGTATATTTAGAACATATCATCATTTAAAAGGTATGCATCCACAAAAAAACATTAAAGCAGTATATTAGGATTTATTTTATGTCTGAAAAAACGAAATGTTGTTAAATACCAAACTGTGCTAGTGGTTTATCCCCTTACCTGATTCCTGAAAAGCTCCTAAAATAACCAGCCCTGCACCCACAGGTTCTCCATTCAACACCCTGAAAACAACATTTCCTAGAACAGAAATTCATTATTTCTACGCGCACTATGTGTTGGCCTTACAAGGCTTAAAATCTTGTTATCTTGTTTTGATGTTAACAAACAGTGAATGTAACAGTGTTTGTGTGAAGTAATTGGATTTAGGGACCCATATGAGAAAGTAAGATCAAGTACTCACCAATGGATCATGGAATGCAGCTTAAATGAGTCAAGGCATGGATTTAAAGTGGATGTATGACAAACCTTGTAAGAATTATATGATAGGTGGCAGATTTAGTTGAAACACAAGGGAGTTTAAAGTAAAAAGAGCCAAAGAAAAGTAAGTGAGAGAGAGCAAAGAATATTAAAGCTTTGAAGAGAAAGAAAAGGGGCCAAAGCAAGGACATGAAGACTTGAGCTTTAGAATGAGTTAGCATGTCTTAAGAAGGTCTCATGTAAGGCTTTAATGTTTAAAATATGTTTGAAATATTTTGAAGTCTTAGGTTAATTCTTGGACCTAGATACCTTTTAACAACTGGAAAATATTTTATAAGGTTAAACATTATTTTAAAAGGTTAGAATCATTTTTGGAATGAAAAACACCAAAAGAGTTTTTTCCAAATGCTATCAATTTCTATAATTGCATTGAGGGTGTATTTTTCTCTATCAAAAATCTTTATTTTAAAAAGTGTTCAACATGAAGTTATATGATTTGATCTGAGCTTTATTTACACCACTAAAAACCTAAGTTTGTAGTTAATATCAAAAACGTTATGAACCAAAAATCCTAAGCGGGTCACCAACTGTCAGCCAACCGAACACTGTTCATGGGCGGCACTTCAGGCTGAGATATCACAACACCACAAAACCACTCAGACGACCAAAGGTAACTTCAACACGTCTGACGAATAAGTTCCCATGACTTAAAGATTAAGCTTCCGTCACTCTGAAGAGTTTTTTTGAAAGATAGACCTTTCGTGTTTAGCATGAACCCCCTCGACGCGACTGAACCTGAAAGTTCAGTCATGAACACTATTAACGACAGAAAATTGTTATAAAATTTATTTTTTAAACATTAGTTTCTTGTGCTCCGAAAACTTTCTAACAACTTAGGACATTATCTAAGGAAACTTTAGCAACAAGGAACTTTGAAAGCCAAAATACATGGTTTGTGCAAAGTCAAAAACACAACCACGAATGTTGGAATAAATCTGTTTGAGAAAGTGAAGCACTCTTGTTCTTACGTTTCTCTGTTTACTCATTGAAAAAGCTGTCTTTTTCTGAATTATTTTCAGTGCTAATCTTACTCTTCTGATTCCTACTGCTAATGCTCATCTAAAAAGGATATTGGTGATTCTACACTTGAGCTTCAGTCTATTTCATATGATATTTACATGAATATGTTTATGCCTGAAATTGTACACTTGATCTTGTTGAGCGTATACTTTAGCGTAGATTTATTATGGTGTTTATTGTAGTTCTGGTATGTCCACGAAGTGTTGGTCAGGGTAAGCAAAGTAAATATTGCTTAGAGAGGCGGGCTCTAGCCACGTACGTAGTGACCGAACGAGGGAATATCGTTGGGAGACGAGTGGGCTCGTATTCCGTTAACCCAAGGAGTTGATTGTAAGAGGTTTGTTGCCACCCCGTCCCGGGAAAACAGCTGTTTTCGTGCATCCCTTTGGTGGTTTTGCCAAAGGCGAGGACGTAGGCTGTGTTGAAGCCGAACCTTGTAAAAATCTCCGTCTCACTCTCTCTTTCCCTATTCTTTATTTTCAGTGCATACTTAAATTGCGTGGATGGTTTAAATTTGAAAATCATATAAACTACGTATATTTGGAAATCAAACAAACTTAAGGTTTAATTTTGATCTGGGTTGTGGAAACTAAAAGGGAGTACGTTGGTTGAACCATTCTTTGCGAAAACCATACGGGAGTACGCTACTTGGTTAAACACCCAAAGATAAATTAACTGAGAGTTTATTTGGATTTTGAATATTTGGAAAGAGTGATTGGATGATGCATTGAATATTATATTGAAGGAACAAATTCATATATACAAGGCTTGGTTCAAATTCATATTAACAACAGAGCTACACACAAGCTGAGAATTCTTATGATTATTTGGTTTGATCATCATGGCAAATTGATTGGTTTGGTTGAAAAGTTGATTACTTGTTTGATTAAGCAATAAGTGTTGTGGTTGAAGATTGAATGTTTACTTAGTTCTTATTTGATTGAAAAAATAGATAAACAAGTAAAAGAATTGGTTAAATATTAAAAGAAGTTAAGGACTTTTAAAAGAACTAAAACAAAAGTTTTAAAAGCCAATTCACCCCCCCCCCTCTTAGGAAGTTATTCCTAATTTCACTACGTTTTCCACAACTGTAGGGAAAGCCAAATACTGAATAAAAGTCTTACCATGAATTTGGGATGGATTCCAACTTAGCCCCACCAACGATCCACTCCCGTAGATTTGCAAAGAACTTTCCCAGGAGTGTCATGGTGGCTTCAAATCGTCGATCTGGCGAAGAACGGACCCAGAAATTAAGAGAGAAAGGGTGGGAACCAAAGAGGAGAGAGAGGGAGAGTTTCTGCACAAAAAATCAGTTGTAAAATCGTGTTTAGGGCTATTTATACACTGTCCTTCGTCAACGAGTCACGTCACCTCATCGACGAGGTCAAGAAGGACGTTCATCGATGAACCTCTACTTCTCATTGAAGAAATTCAGAGATGGGAAAATAGCCTCTCGATATTTTCTTGTCGATGTCCCCGTCGAGAGGCCCTCATGTACAAACTCCCTGTGTTCATCGATGAGGCATTGTTTAACATCCTAATTTTAATTCCTTTCTCTCCTTCTCCCATTATTTAATTATGAAAATTATTCGGGTCTCTACATTCTCACCTCCTTATAAAATTTCATCCTTGAAATTTTCTATTCATATGTTTCATCATCCCTTAAAGGCAAAACGGTCTACTTATTTTATTACTTATGCTCACTTATGGTGGAGGAATACCGTTGTTACATTCCATGTCCTGGGAGATTACATATATATAAAATAAAATCCTCCCTAAACTAAAAGACTATTCACTAACTAAATAACTACACGTACCTGCAAAAGAAACATTACCTACTATTACACTTTCTAGAATAATTGTCGATATCTCTACCTTATCTTTTCTCCGAGCTCCCAAGAAGCCTCTTCTATTGCATGATTTCTCTACAAGACTTTCACCAGAGGAATCTTCTTATTAAGAAAATTATTGTTCCTTCCTATCCAGAATCTGTACTGGCACCTCCTCATAAGTTAGTGAATCACTGAACTCTAATTCACCATAACTGATTACATGAGAAGGTTCTGGGACGTATTTCTTCAACATGAAAATGTGAAATACGTCGTGGATCCTGGACAACACAGGTGGCAAAGCTAGCCCGTAGGCCATCGACCCCACTTTCTCTATAATCTCAAACAGACTAATAAACCTAGGGCTAAGTTTACCTTTCTTCCCAAATCACATAACCCATTTTAACAGAGTTATTTTCAAAAATATATGATTACCAACATCAAACTCCAATTTCCTGTGGCGAGTATCAGCATAACTCTTTTGTCAGCTCTGAGCTACACTGATTCTATCTCTGATAAGTCGAACCTTATCACGTGCTTACTGAATAAGCTCTGGTCCCATAACTCGCTACTCACCCACTTCATCCCAAAATAAAGGAGAACAACATCTCCTACCGTAAAGTGCCTCAAACGGTGTCATGCCAATGCTGTCTTGATAATTGTTATTGTACGCAAATTCCACCAGCAGAATAAACTGAGTCCAACTACCCTCTATTGGCCTAACTAGGCTTTTCAATCAGTTTTGGTGATAACAAATAAAGGACATTTTAACTTGGAATGGTTATGTTATAGTGTTTCAGGTTTGACAAGAAAACAAGGATCATTGTGGACCACCAAGCTACATAAACTAACAAGTGATCCAAAAGAAGCTCAAAGCAGCACTATACTTATCAAAGCATAGGAAGCTAAAACCAGCTCAAGCTAACATCCAAGGGATTTCAAAGCAAATATACAGTGGATGATTTCAAGCTTAGCATATAAGGTTTTAAGAAAGAACAATGTAAGTACTTCAAAGTCAAAATATCTATTGAAATATCTTTTGAAGCTCTTTAGGGGAATTATTTGGACTTAGAGACTTGTTTAAAACCTCGGAAAAAGTTTTATTAAAGAGAGCAAACTATATTTTGAAATGGATTTGAAAAATCAGCAAACAAGGACTTCAGAAGACTGAAGTTTCTGCTCAAAAGCCTGAAGTGGCAATTTCAGATGACTAAACTTCAAGTTCGATCGTATGAAGAATTACTTCAGATGCCTGAAGAATAAGTTCAGTCGTCTAAAGATTTATTGGTGAAAGACAAAAACTGGCAGAAGCCCCTCAGAAGACGAACTCTGACTTTAGTCGTTCGAACTCGACTCTTCAATCATCTAACCGTTGACCTTGATCGTCTGACCTTGTATCCAGTTCAAATTTTTCAAAAGCTAAGAAACTTCAGAAGACTGAACTCAAGTGTTAAGTCATATGAACACTGTTAACAAACAAATTTTTAAAAATTTTATTTTTTAAATTTTACTTGCTTGGGCTCCAAACTTTCTAAAAAACTTGAAACATAATCTAAGTAAACTTGGGCAACAAGAAAACTCTTTTGAAAGCCAATAAATACATGGTTTTGCAAATCAAAACTCACCAAGAATTGAAAATTCTGCTATAAGCTCTCTCGCTCTCAAAGTTCCAACTTACTCATCTTTTGCAAACTGAAAGTGCTGGTGTTCTGAGATCATTGATCATCAACCCCTAAGTTATACTTGCTGATTTCTCATATGGAGAAAAGGGAGTTTAGTGAAATCTATTCTTAAGCTTCAAAAGTGTATTTCTTTCTTGATATTTACATTTTGAAGTACATAGATTTGAATTGTACTAAGTTGCTCTTTGTGTGAGCACTCTTTGTACACATCCTCTTATAGTTTCTCTTGTAGTTATTGGATGATTCTGGGTTTTTGGATCGTTGACCAAACAAGAGTAGATCGTTTGGAGAGGCGGGCTCTAGCCTATTTGAAGGAGTGCTTGTAAAGGTTTTGTTCCGCTCGATAAAGGAACTACGATAATGGAATCTTTTGGTGGTTTTCCAAGGGTGAGGACGTAGGCTGTGTTGAAGCTGAATCTTGTAAAATCTTTGTGTCTCTCTCTCTTCCTTCCACTTTATTTTCTACACGACATGTTCTTATGTATGCTAAAGTGCAGGTTGCAAGGCTTAACAATCATATTTAGGGAAGACTCTTGATATTTAGAAAGTACATTTTAATTAACCGTTTGCGGAAACCCTAAAGGGAGTACGTTGGTTAATTTGCGGAAATCTTCATCAAGAGAAGCGCAAACAAAAATTTCATTCAAAGCAGGTTGCAAACATCCACAGGGCAGCTGACAAAAGACTTAACAAATCTTGAATGTTTGTTTGAATTTTATACTTTCGTTGTTTGGATTGTGTGTTTAAATTTTCAGTATCTTGTGGTGTGTTTTGGTTGTGGTTATTAGTTGATTGATTTATTTTTTTATTTTTTATTTTTGTTATATTAAAACAAGTAAGAAGTCAAAAGAGGTTAAAATTTTAAAATAAACCACTTCAACCCCCCCCCCCCCCTCTTGGGAAAGCTATCCTAATTTCAATTGGTATCAGAGCTTAGTTATAGTAATTCTTAACAAGAAACTATAAAAAGATCTAATGGCACATATAGGAGTAGCTCCCTTTGGTGAGGGCCAATCCTCAACCTATCCACCAATCTTTTGTGGACATAACTATACCTTTTGGAAAAAGAGAATGCAAATTTATCTCCAACACATGGTTTGGAAATCTTGGGAAGTAGTTGTAGATGGAGACCTAATTCCTACTAAGATAGTAGATGGAAAACAAATCCCTAAAAAGAAAAAGGATATGATCGATATAGATTGTAAGATGCTGCAAATAAATTCAAGTGCTATAAATGCCTTATACTGCACCTTAGATGCTAATGAATTCAATAGGGTAATGGCCTGCAAAATGGCTAAAGAAATATGGGACAAATTAGAAGTAACATATGAAGGAACAATAGATGTTAAAGACAATAGGATAGATATGTTAACAAGTGAGTATGAAGCATTCAAAATGAATTCAGATGAAATAATAGCTAGTATGTATACCAGATTTACTCACATAATAAATTCTTTTAAGTGCCTTAAGAAAGACTTACACTACCTACGAAATGATTAGAAAAATACTAAGAGGCCTTCCCTCCATATGGGGACCAAAGGCTACTGCCATCACGGAAGGTAGGAATCTTAAGACCACCTCACTAGATGAACTCATAGGATCACTACTCACCTATGAAATGGCAATAAAGGAAAGAAAACCTGAACCCAAGTATAAAAAGTCCATTGCCTTAAAAGATTCTAGTCACAGCTCAAGTGAAGATGAATGTTGATCAAGTGACTTAGATCAAGATGAATTAGCATTCATCACTAAAAGACTTGGGAAGTTCTATAGGAGAAATAAAAGGTTTCCTAGAAAGTTTAATAAAAAGAAATCTGAAAAAGGGGAAACAAGTAGAAAATAAATCAAAAACAAAAATGACCCTCCTCTATGTTATCATTGTAAGAAACCAAGGCACGTCAAGCCGAACTGCCCATTACTCAAGAAAGAAAAAAAAAAAAAAAAAAGGAAGCCATGAAGGGTACTTGGGATGATTCAAGCTCCAGCAAAACGGAGAATGAGTCAAGTGGACAAGAGATGGCGAATATGTGCTTCATGGCAAATGAAGAAGAGGTAAATTCTTACTACTCCTCAATGGAATCTAGTAATGAGTCTTGTGATGAGTCTTGCGATAGCATGCCCTCCTATAAAGAACTACAAGTTGAGTTATTTTCTTTACATAAAAGATTCATAAAAGTCTCCAATAGAAACATAACTTTGAAAAAACAAAATAAAGAATTAATAAAGCAGCTTGAATCCTCTAAAACCATTGAAAAGGAGAAAGATTCTTGTATTGAAAAGTTAGAAGAGAAAATAAAAGAAATGACTCAAAAGATAGGCAAAATTCAAAAAGATTATTTAAATTAGAAAGATTTAGAGATAAATGAACTTAAGAAATCAATAGAGGATAAAGAGAAAAAAATTTATAACTTTACCAAAGGAAAAGAAAATTTTGAAAAAATGATTGGACAACAAAGACTACATGAAAATAGAGAAGGGGTAGGATATAATGGAAAAGCAAATAAAATGAGTAAGAAGTTATACATGGGATATTTCGTTAGAGAAGCAAAGCACTATGCTATTACTTCTTCAAATAATAAGCATGAACACACTACTTGCAACATGTGCAAGAATATAGGTCATGTGATGTTCAATTGCCCACTCAAAAGAC
Source organism: Malania oleifera (assembly GCF_029873635.1). Classification (NCBI taxonomy): domain Eukaryota; kingdom Viridiplantae; phylum Streptophyta; class Magnoliopsida; order Santalales; family Ximeniaceae; genus Malania; species Malania oleifera. Next base: position 63,016,472 of record NC_080419.1, read on the forward strand.
AATATATTAAATTTCAAGGTGAGTGGAAAGTAAATAATGGAACTAAAAACAATTCAAAGAAAGTTAAAAAAATTTGGATTCCTAAAACTAACACTGAATCATCCATTATAGGTGTGCTTTAGGACAACACCAACAAGGGAAAAGTGGTACTTGGACAGCAGGTGTTCAAGACACATGACCAGTGATAGGACCAAGTTCACCACACTAAAACAAAAGGATGGGGGATACGTGACCTTTGGTGACAATGTCAAAGGTAAAATTGTTGGCATTGGTAAAATAGGTAAAGAACCTTCTCTTTCTATTGATAATGTGCTATTGGTTGAAGGATTAAAACATAATCTTTTAAGCATTAGTCAATTAAGTGACAAAGGTTTCGAAATAATTTTTAAGAAAGATAAATGTGTTATTCAAAACCCTAAGAACAATGAAACCTTATTTACAGCTCATAGGATAAATAATGTATATTGTTTAAATCTTGAGAACTTAGTAAATCAAAATGTGACTTGTTTGGCTGCAATGAATGAAATGAGTTAGCTTTGGCATAGGAAACTAGGACATGCTAGCATGGACCTATTATCTAAACTATCTAAGAAAATTTTAGTAAAAGGATTACCTAATACAAAACATATAAAAGACAAAATTTGTGATGCATGCCAAAAAGGAAACAGGTCAAAACAAATTTCAAAAATAAAAAGTACATATCAACTAGTAGACCTTTAGAACTCTTGCACCTTGACTTATTTGGTCCCACTAGAACCCTAAGCCTAGGAGGATAACAATACGCCTTTGTAATTGTAAATGATTATTCAAGATTTACTTGGGTATTATTCTTAATAAATAAAATGAAGCTTGTAACATACTAATCACTCTTTGCAAGAAACTACAAAATGAAAAAGGTTATAATGTAACCAACTTTAGGAGTGATCAAGGTAGAGAGTTCAAAAACAAAGAAGTTGATAAATTTTGTAATGATCGTGGAATAAATCATAACTTTTCAGCACCTAGGACTCCACAACAAAATGGAGTTGTAGAAAGAAAAAATTAGAACCCTCTAAAAGATGGCAAGAACCATGATAAATGAAAATAATCTACCTAAATACTTTTGGGTAGAAGCTGTAAATACAACTTGTTATATTATAAATAGGGTATCTATTAGATCAAGTTTAGATAAAACACCGTATGAACTATGGAAAGGTAGAAGACCAAATATATCCTACTTTCATGTTTTTGGGTGCAAATGCTTTATTCCCAATACTAAAGATGATTTAGGTTAGCTTGATGCAAAATATGATGAAGGTATCTTCTTAGGATATTCCACAAATAGCAAAGCCTATAGGATTCATAATAAAAGAACTCTTACTATTGTTGAATCCATACATATAACTTTTGATGAATCAAATCACTATGACAAAGAAATAAAGAATGATGAAAGAGAAGACATCTCACAAAAAGAAGATAATCTTGAAATAAAAGAAGAAAACAATGATGAAATCTCAAATAAAGACTCTATAGAAAATCAAGAACTTCCTAAACAGTGGAAATATGTTAAAAGTCACCCAAAAGATAAAATTCTTGGAGAACCATCAAAAGGAGTAACCACTAGAGCATCATTGATAAATAGATGCAACCATTATGCCTTTTAATCTCAAGATGAACCCAAGAATATTGAAGAAGCCTTAAAAAACGATTCTTGGATTATAGCTATGCAGGAAGAACTAAATCAATTTGAAAGGAGTCAAGTATGGCAACTTGTACCTAAACCCAAAGAACAATCAATCATAGGAACCAAATGGGTGTTTAGAAATGAAAAGGATGAAAATGGGGTAGTTGTTAGAAATAAAGTTAGGCTAGTAGCACAAGGTTATAATCAAGAAGAAGGCATTGACTAAGATGAAACCTTTGCTCCCGTAGCTAGAATGGAAGCAATTAGAATGCTCCTAACCTATGCAGCTCATAAAAATTTTAAATTATACCAAATGGATGTAAAGAGTGCATTCTTAAATGGATATATAAATGAAGAAGTGCATGTTAAACAACCTCCAGGTTTTGAAGACACAAAAAATCCAAATCATGTATTTAAGTTAACAAAAGTTTTGTATGGTTTGAAACAAACTCCTAGAGTTTGGTATGAGAGGCTAAGTAAATTCTTACTCAAAAATGAATTTTCAAGAGGAGTGGTAGATAGCACTTTATTTATCAAAACCAAAAAAAAAAAGAAATGCTAATTGTTCAAATATATGTGGATGATATTATATTAGGAGCTACAAATGAAGAACTATGTAAAGACCTAGCCACGTGTATGCAAAAAGAATTTGAAATGAGTATGATGGGGGAGTTAAATTATTTCCTAAGCTTACATATTAAATAAAATAAAAATGGAACATTTATAAATCAAACTAAATACATTAAAGATATGCTTAAGAAGTTTGATATGGAACAAAGCAAACCTATAGGAACCCCTATGAGTACCTCAACAAGCCTAGATAAAGATGAAAAAGGAAAGCAAGTAGACACAAAACACTATAGAGGAATAATTAGTAGTTTACTATATCTAACCGCTAGTAGACCCGATATTATGTTTAGTGTATGTATGTGTGCTAGGTTTCAATCAGCACCTAAGGAATCACATCTAACAATAGTTAAGAGGATACTTAGGTATTTGATAGGCATACTTGATCTAGGCTTATGGTATCCAAAGGATACTGATTTTGAAATGATAAGCTATGCTGATGCTGATTATGCCGTATCTAAGATTGATAGAAAGAGTACAAGTGGCACATGTCACTACCTAGGACAATCTTTAGTATCTTGGTTCTCAAAGAAACAAAACTCCATAGCCTTATCAACCGCCGAAGCTGAATATGTAGCAGTCGGAAGTTGTTGTGCACAAATTCTATACATGAAACAACAACTAAAAGACTACAATCTAGATTATAAGACAATACCAATAAAGTGTGATAACACGAGTGCTATAAATATATCCAAAAATCCAATTTCACACTCAAGAACCAAGCATATAGGCATAGGGCATCATTTTTTGAGAGACATGTCCAAAAATAGGATATAGTACTTGAATTCATTAATACAAGTGACCAATGGGCAAACATATTTACAAAACCCCTATGTGAAGAAAGATTTATAACCATTAGGAGGGAACTTGGGTTAATTCATAGCAGAGAAGTATATTAGAAAATAAATTACAAAATCTTTCTGATCTTCGGTCGTCTGTGCTAAAAACTTCAAACGACTCAATACTGTAGCAAACAGGTTGAGATGACTAAACTTGGAACTTCAGACGACTAGGAGGCTACTGACTTTTCAAATTCCAGATCTGAAAATCCTCATATGGCTGAAGATAATCCTCAGTCTTCTGAATTCATGGGATTTAAATATAACAACCCTCTTAAAACCCTAATTTCAGCCTTCTGAAGTTCATTGTTACACTCTTCCGAACCCATCTCTCTCTATTTCTCTTCATTCCTACCCAGAAATCACTCAATTCGAAGCTTTATTCTCTCTTCCAAGGTCCATTCCATGAAGCCTAGGGTTCCTGCGATTAGTTTTCTTCATCTCTATGAATATGCCTCGTCTTAAGCAAATAGCCAATCGTGGCTCTTCGTCAGGAAGGGATGAGCAAAATCTTGCCAAATGGCTTGTTTCTCCTCAAGCCAAGCTTCGTTACCGTGCTTCCCTCAGCACCATAAACCCCATTCTAGGTAAGGTGTTCGATGTCTCTTTTCTAAATGCTGAATTTCCAGAAATCCTTCCCTTATTAAAAAACATAGGATGGTTTGATTTTGTTACTCAGCAACCAAAAGGCGTTTTCCCACATCTTATCAAAATATTTTATGCCAATATGATTTATGAAATTGGGATTTTTTCTTCTAAAGTAAATGGGAAGAAAATCTTGTTAAATTTTGAAATTTTATCTCCCATTTTCAAAATTACTCTAGGAGAATTTGATTGTCCTATGCTTGCTCAATCCTGGATTTTAGAACAAGGGTTTACTCCTGCAACATTTCTCCTATTGATCATGGATAGCGAACCTATCTATTTTGAGCATCCTCCTTTGTACAAGCAACTTAGTTCGAAAGCTCAAATATTACACAAAATTATTGCCTATAACATCCTACCTAAACAAGGTTCATTTGACTACCTTTCATATATAGAGTGCTTCGTCCTTTGGTGTCTTCTCAAAGGTAAGAAACTAAATTTGGCCAGTTTAATTATCAAGTGGATGTGGGCCAAACTAGAGTCCTATCGAGTTGTTCTTCCATATGGAGGTGTCCTTACTCTTATTTTGGCCCACCTTCATATTTCCAGTAGTTCTCGTTATGATCTTTTTAATGTTACCACCCTTAAACAAATGGGGTATAACAAAGGTAGTTCGAGTTGGTACTTGAAAATGGGGAGAACTCAGCATGCACCAATAGCTACAACCTCAGCAGTAGCTCCTTCTTCTCCCATTCAGGATTTGGGAACTTCACACGATGCACCTTCATGGTTTTTATCATTTCAACAAGATTTCTCTAGTTTCTCATCTGAAGTGCGCACCGGGCTTAAAAGTATCAAAGAGAAAGTTACATCTCTTGATCAATGTGTCACTCGAATTGAAGAATTTCAGGCTAAATATTCTAGGGGTGGTGATCCTATGGATATCAGCTCAGCCCCTCAAAGTGAAGCTAATAGTTTTGATGAAGAAACTGGGGACAAGGAAGAAGGTTCTGAAAAAGAAGGAGAACAAGAAGAAGAAGAAGAAGGAACTGAGGAAGAAGGAGGCCAAGAAGAAGAAGAAGAAGAAGAAGGACAAGGAAAAGGCTCTAAAGAAGAAGGACGGGATCATTAGGAAACAACTAGCATAGATCACTAGCTACTATGAAACTTATTGAATGTACCTAAGCATAGATCACTAGCAAATGTTGTAGTCATAAGGTGTTTGCAGTGTATTGGTTGGATTCTTTTTGTTGTTGGTTTTTGCAACTTTTTGGATGTAACACTTCCTTATGTAAACACTCTCTTGTTGATTAATCAATATGACTTTCTTTCCTATTACTTGTTCTTTTTGAATAATGACAAAAGGGGAGAAAATGTTGTTAGCAAAGATAAACAAATGCAAAAAATGCTGAAGTAATATGGTAAAGTGAACTTAACATGTATGGTAAAGTGAACTTAAAAGACTTATATTAACATGCTTAGATAATATGCTACAATGATATGTTTTCTTGTTTACTTCATATTTATCGGATGCTTATAGTAAGGGGGAGTATTTTTAAAAGAAACCCTTAACTTTGCTCCTTGTTTGTCATCATCAAAAAGGGGGAGATTGTTGGCCTAACTAGGCTTTTCAATCATTTTTGGTGATAACAAACAAGGAACATTTTAACTTGGAATGGTTGAGTTATGGTGTTTCAGGTTTGACAAGAAAATAAGGATCATTGTGGACCACCAAGCTACATAAACTAACAAGTGATCCAAAAGAAGCTCAAAGTAGCACTATATTGATCAAAGCATGGGAAGCTAAAACCAGCTCAAGCTAACATCCAAGGGATTTCAAAGCAAATATACAATGGATGATTTCAAGCTTAGCATATAAGGTTTTAGGAAAGAACAATGTAAGTACTTCAAAGTCAAAATATCTATTGAAATATCTTTTGAAGCTCTTTAGGGGAATTATTTGGACTTAGAGACCTATTTAAAACCCTGAAAAAAGTTTTATTAAAGACAGCAAACTATATTTTGAAATGGATTTAAAAAATCAGCAAACAAGGACTTCAGAAGACTGGAGTTTCTGCTCAGAAGCCTGAAGTGACAACTTCAGACGACTGAACTTCAAGTTCGGTCATCTGAAGAATTACTTCAAACGTCTAAAGAATAAGCTCATTCGTCTAAAGATTTATTGGTGAAAGACAAAAACTAGCAGAAGCCCCTCAGAAGACTAAACTCTGACTTCGGTCATCTGAACTCGACTCTTTGGTCGTCTCACCCTTGACCTCGATCGTCTGACCCTATATCCAATTCAAATTTTTCAAAAGCTAAGGAACTTCAGAAGACTGAACTCGAGTGTTCAGTTGTATGAACACTGTTAATGGACAAATTTTTAAAAATTTTATTTTTTAAATATTAGTTGCTTAGGCTCCAAACTTTCTAAAAAACTTGGGAAATACTCCAAGTAAACTTGGGCAACAAGAAAACTCTTTTGAAATCCAATAAATACATGGTTTTGCAAATAAAAACTCATCCAAGAATTGAAAATTCTGCTATAACCTCTCTTGCTCTCAAAATTCCAACTTGCTCATCTTTTGCAAACTAAAGGTGTTGGTGTTGTGAGATCATTGATCATCAACTCCTAAGTTATACTTGCTGATTTCTCATCTGGAGAAAAGGGAGTTTAGTGAAATCTATTCTTAAGCTTCAAAAGTGTATTTCTTTCTTGATATTTACATTTTGAAGTACATAGATTTGAATTGTACTAACTTGCTCTTTGTGTGAACACTCTTTGAACACATCCTCTTATTGTTTCTCTTGTAGTTATTGGACGATTCCAGATTGCTGGATCATTGACCGAAATGAGATTACATCGTTTGGAGAGGCGGGCTCTAGCCTATTTGAAGGAGTGCTTGTAAAGGTTTTGTTTCGCCCGGTAAAGGAACTACGATAGTGGAATCCTTTGGTGGTTTACCAAGGGCGAGGACGTAGGCTATGTTGAAGTCGAACCTCGTAAAATCTTTGTGTCTCTCTCTCTTCCTTGCTCTTTATTTTCTACACAACATATTCTTGTGTATGCTGAAGTGCAGGTTGCAGGGCTTAACAATCATATTTAAGGAAGACTCTTGATATTTAGAAAGTATGTTTTAATTAACTATTTGCGGAAACCCTAGAGGGAGTACATTGATTAATTTGTAGAAATCTTAATCAAGAGAAGCACAAACAAAAATTTCACTCAAAGTAGGTTGCAAACATCCACAGGGCAGCTAACAAAAGGCTTAACAAATCTTGCATGTTTGTTTGAATTTTATACTTTGGTTGTTTGGATTGTGCGTTTAAATTTTTAGTATCTTATGGTGTGTTTTGGTTGTGGTTATTAGTTGATTGATTTATTTTCTTGTTGTTATATTAAAACAAGTAAGAAGTCAAAAGAGGTTAAAATTTTAAAATAAACCAATTCAACCCCCCTCTTGGGAAAGTTATCCTAATTTCACCCCCAAAATCTAACTCGCATGCTCGAAGCATATCTTCTAATATCTGAATTGTTCTCTCAGTATGCCCATCTAACTGAGGATGGAACGTCGTGCTAAAAGATAGCTGTGACCCTAGAGTTTCCTGAAAACTCTTCCAAAATTATGACATGAAACGTGGGTCTCTGTCTGACACTATAGACACTGGCACGCCGTGAGAACAGACTATCTCCTGAATATAAATATCTGCCAGTCTATCCATAGAGTAGCTGATCTTGATGGGAAGAAAATGAGTAGTCCTGGTCAAATGATCCACAATCACCCTAATTGCATTCTAGCCATACAATGCCGACGGTAGCTCTAAAATAAAATCCATAGATATATGACCCCATTTCCACTTGGGATAAAAAATGGCTGCAACTAGCCTGCCGGTCTTTGGTGCTCAGCTTTTATCTACTGACACGTCAAACACTGGGCTACATACTCAGTAATTTCTCTCTTCATACTGCTCCACCAATAAGACTCTCACAAATCTCTATACATCTTCGTACTGCCAAGATGAACTGTGTACAAAGATCTATGAGCCTCCTCTAAAATGGTCATCCTGATGTCAATGTCAGTAAGAACACATAATCTAGAACAGAACCGTAAAGCTCCACCATCCGTAATATAGAATTCCTCCCCCTGACCATTTTGCACTCTGACTAATACCTCTGCTAACTCTGGATCATCCTTCTGAGTAGCTTTAATCCTTTCCTGCGGAGTAGGTTGCACCACTAAACTAGCAATATGAGCCTGAGAACCACTCTTGACCAACTGTAAATCGAATCTCTCCAAATCCATCATGATTGGATACTGGATCTTCATAGCTGCCAACGCTTGTCCCACCGACTTCCTACTCAAAGCATCAGTTACCACATTCGCCTTTCCTAGGTGGCAACTGATAGTGCTTTCCAAATCTTTAATAAGCTCCAAGCATCTTCTCTGTCTCATATTTAGTTCCTTCTAAGTGAAAATGTACTTTAAACTCTTGTGGTTAGAGAAGATTTCGCACCGTTCACCATACAGGTAATGTCTCCAAATTTTCAATGCGTGTACTACTATAGCCAATTCAAGATCATGGGTAGAAGCATATGCTACTACTATGTTATGCTGCATCAATACATAGTCAAATCCCTTCAAGGATGCATCACTATAGATAACATAACCCTCACCCCCTGACGAGATGATTAACACTGGTGTTGTGACAAGTCTTTGCTTCAATTCTTGAAAACTCTGCTCACAGCTGTTATCCCACTCAAATCTGACATTCTTCCTAGTCAGTCATGTCAGAGGCCCTAATAATGTTGAGAACCCCTCAACAAAATGACTATAATACCCAGCTAACCCTAAGAAACTCCTGATCTCCTGGACGTTCCTCGGTCTAGGATTTATAGATATACCGTCTCCTAAAATGACATGCCCCAAAAACACAACTTTCTTAAGCCAGAATCCACATTTACTGAACTTAGCGTACAACTTCTTTTCCCAAAGCGTCTGTAGAATCTACCTTAAATGCGTCTCATGCTCCTCATAGCTCCTCGAATAATGCAGTATATCATCAATAAAAATAACAACGAACTGGTCTAGATATTGGTGAAAAACTCTATTCATCAAATCCATAATTACCGCAGAAGCATTCGTCATACCAAATGGCATAACGAGGAATTCATAATGCCTATATCATGTCCTAAAGGTCGTCTTCAATACATCCTTTGTTTTCCCTTTCACCTGATGATAGCCCGATCTGAGGTCAATCTTAGAATACACCTGTGTACCCTGGAGCTAGTCAAACAAATCATCTATATGGGGTAGAGGATACTTGTTCTTGACTGTCACTTTGTTAATCTCCCTATAATCTATACACATCCTCATAGTCCCGTCTTTCTTCTTCACAAATAATACTGGAGCTCCCCACAGAGATACACTAGGTCGTATAAAACCTTTATCAAGCAAATCTTGCAACTGATTCTTCAATTCTACCAACTCTGCTGGTGCCATTCGATAAGGTGCTTTAGAAATTTGTGATGTACCTAGAAGCAGATCAATAGAAAAATCTACCTCACGATCAGGTGGCAAGCCTGGTAATTCATCCGAAAAAACATCTGTGAACTCCTTTACTACTGGCGTACTAGCGAGTTTCAATTCATTCCTTGACATTTTTTTCACAAAAGCCACGAATCCCTGACAACCACTCAGTAGTAGTCTTTTTGCCTGAATAACCGAAACTAACTAAGGCGGGGATTGCACTCGCGATCCTACAAATCTAAATTCTGCTTTTCCTGGAGGTCTAAATATCACTTCTCATGCATGGCAATCTATGTTGGCAAAATTAGCTGCTAGTCAATCCATACCAAAAATTACATCGAACCCATGCATATCCAGCACTATTAAATCGCCAGACAAGATTTTCCCCTTAATATCAACTGAACAACCCCAGAGCACCCTACTACACCTCATTGCTGACCCAGTCGGTGTAGATACCAACAATTTAGTGTCTAACAACTGTATTTCTGCCCCACATAGTTTAGTGTACTCCAAAGACACAAAAGAGTGTGTGGCTCCTGAATCAAACAATACAATAACTTTAAAGGAAAGCATGCTCACCATACTTGTCACCATGTCACCAGCTGTCTCAGCATCACCCGGTGTCAAGGCAAAAACTCTGGCTGGAGTCATATTTCTCTGCTGGCCTCCATATGGCGCTTGATAGCCTCCCCAATACGATCTGGGAGCATGAGCGATATCTGGTGGTAAAGGGCAATCTCGCACCATATGTCCCTGTCTACCGCAGCGATAGCAGATAGCTCGTCCAAATCGACACTCTCCCTAATGCCTCCTCCCACAAGTCAGGTAGACAGGAGGATTCTGCACTGTCTGAACCTCACGATCCCCAATTTCCTATCGCCGCCCTCTACAATAATGTCCTCTCCTCCACTAACCCGGCCTATGTCCCTACTGGTAGCCTGAAGATGGAGATCTCTTCTTCTATCCCTGTTCCTCTGCATCCATACACTGACCAACTTCTCCCAAAGCTGCTCTGTCTACTAACTCAGTAAAATCCTGAATCTTTAGTACCACCACTTGCTTGAATATGCCTCTCCTTAATCCTCTTTCAAATTGTCTCGCCTTCTTTATCTCATTAGAAACAATAAACGGAGTGAAACGAGAGAGCTCTATAAACTGCGTTGCATACTACTGGACCAACAACTGTCCCTGTTGCAGACTCAAGAACTCCTTCACTTTAGCCTCTTTGACGGTGGCTGAAAAATACTTGTCAAATAATAACTCTTTAAATTGGTCTCATGTCATGGCTATCGGTGTCGTCCTCTGCTGCTCCATAAGTCTCACAGTAGTCCACCACCTCTCGGCCTTTCCTGCCAGTTCATAGGTGGCGAAGAGTACCCTCTATTCCTCCGTACACTGTAGCACCACCAAGACTTTCTCAATGTCCTGCATCCAATTCTTAGAGGCTGCAGGATCAACTCCCCTTGAGAATGCTGGAGGATTCATCTTAGAAAACTTCTCTATAGTACACCCATGACCTGCAGATAGACCTCCCTGCTCTTTAGAGCTCCTAGCGATCTCAGCCATAACCTACTGAGCGACGCTGCGTAGTACTGTGTCAGAATCAGTCTTGCTGGCACTCGAGGGCCCTACTCCATCACTTCCACTCGCATGGGCACTACACCTCCTGGATCCATCCTAAAAAACAATAAATGTAACTTAGGAACCCTATACTTTGAGCTTACACACCTAACACAGTTCCCCATCTTAACTTCCTCAACTTATTCCTAACTCCAGTCCTACATTCTAGGAACACAACCCGACAATTGGCTACTATGATTTTCCTA